>NW_027272533.1:22500-280856 GCF_040938485.1 Diadema antillarum | reverse complement strand
CGGTGTGCGATCGTGATGAAATTTTGCATGCGTGAGACCCACGTCAAAATCTACAAGATTGTGTCATAAGATTTTTTGAAACAATCAATTTCTAAGTTTAATTAATTAATTATGCAAATTAAGCTCAAGATCATATTTTAGCCTAATTAAAAGTATTGAGAGTCTAATTTTTGATCTGTAAATCTGTTTTAGCATATTCAACAATTATACATCACAAAAACTTCCAAAACTCATTCCAATTCTTATGTATTTTATTGTTTTCAGAATTTCTTATGTATTTCTTTGTTTTTCAACTTTTGTTTTTTCTTTGTTTTTTCATTGGAAATTGTCACTGACCACTTTTCTACCATAATTAGCACAAAATTAATCAATGAAAGTGATTAATTGTAAAAATAATTAGGTTTTTATGACTTTCATGACAGAGCACCGTTTTCCATAGGAAATGTACACAAAATCACAAAATTGTGCCCGTTTTGGGGCGGCATTCCGTTACAAAAATGGGCGTGGCTTCGCAAAAGTATGCGCGGACGTTGCAAATTTGGTCTCATAAGTTGTGCGAGACTTGAACGAAGAAAGTCGAGAAGCCTCGCGACGAGGCCTTCTTGTGTTACAGAATTATAGCGCGAAACGTCGAGGGGGGGGGGGGCGGATTCCGCCCCCCCCCCCCACCCCCGGCCCTTTTAGGATTAACCTGAATCCCGATGAAAACCCATTTTCTTTGCTCACAGTTGTCACTATTTATTATTTGTTTCTGGTCAGTTTTCCCTCTCTTTGTTTCAATACATATTACAAAACAAACAAACAAACAAACTCAAAAAGCTGCATCGCTTCGGTGATTCCTCGCATTTTTTCCAAAGTTGAATTTCTGTCGAGCCCTACTAGACACTTGGATTACTAGGCCGGTGCTCTACCGACCGAGCTATTGAAAACCCTAGTTTGGTGTTCGTCCCAAACCCTTAATTCTCTTTGCCGTGTGGTCAGAAGCAATTGTGTGTGTATGTGCGCCACAAACACACAAATGCAAAGACACATGTGAATACATATATATATATATATGTATTTGCAGGAGCTCAACACTAGCAGTGGCCCTAATGGCCCGGGGTCACTAAAAATTGGCATTGAGTTACCAAATTACCAATAAGGCCATTTTTCGGGTGGCCCGATCAGGCTCTGAAGATTCAAAGTTGATTGTTGGATTTTCGATTAATTTGGGCCAGCGCCACCGTGACCGTGCATCGCAACACTAACAAAAAGTCGCACATACTGATTTTGTGTGACGACTGAAAATACATTGTAAGTGAAATGGTCAACCCAGCCAATCTTGAGTTTGTAATATTTTCTGAAAGAGCAAGTCTTCTTCTATACATTATACTGAGGTTTGGGATCATAAAACGAACAGGAAAGTGTGTTCTTAGCAGTTTTTCTTGAACACTTTTTGGTAGAAGAGTGTGATTAGATAGAGTCCCTTTTCATTTCTTGAAAAACCCTGTTCATACCTTTCACTTTCAACTCTAATAACTTAGGAAAGGATGATGCTATATCTTTAGAAGTTGGCATGGATCATCTACAGATTGTGTTAATAAAAGTATACTCAATTTCAGCTTAATCTGATTATCCTTTCATTGTTGTAGCTCCAGTGGTTTACATCCAGACCTGTTTTGTTCCATTCATCGCACAGCAGCTATAGCACGGCTTGGTAAAGAATAAATACTTGAATAGACATGAAAATAAGTATATAAATATTAATTATATATATATATATATATATATATATATTATATATATGCATACATTATATACATATACACGTATATACATATATATATATATATATATATGCATACATTATATACATATACACGTATATATATATATATATATATATACATATATATATATATATATATATATATATATATATTAAACATGTGGAAATTTCACGTGTTGGTTCCACGAGGAAATGAAGAAACAAACTGGTGATGCAATTTGGCCAATAAAGCATGAGTTTATTCGACTCAAAGTTTTGGCGTAGGACGCCAAAACTTTGAGTCGAATAAACTCATGCTTTAGATAGCACCAACCTGAGTATTACCCCCTCAATCATAATATGAGATGATGTTCTATTGGGAAGCATTCCTAGTCAGTGTTTGCAATGCAGTACAGTGCACTCCCGTTAACGAAATCCTCAGGACCAGAAATTTTCTTTCGTTATAACCAGCAAATACAGTATAATATGATGAAAACACGCAAATCATACGGATATCTTGTGTTTTCATTGAATACTCATTATACGCTGGAAAGCTATCTGTCACATGGGATGTTATCTTATTAATTTCGTGTAAATGTTACCTTTAAGCATGGACCTACTACACATGGACGTTCATCGTTCGTTAATTAATTCATGCACCTGTTTCTGTCAAAAGTGGCACAAAAGCATTTTAAACATGGCTTTCCTGCTTTGATCTTATCATCACCGCCGACAGCCAGTCTGGCTAAAAACATGACGACGCTTTGAAAAATCTAAAAAGTACATGCGCAGGAGATAGTAATTAACTCTTAAATCAAGAAAAATGCATGTGCAGTTGTCGCGTACAGTGAGATATTATCGCTCAGGTAATTTCATTTGCGAAATGCGCGTACTTTACTAGAGAAAGAAAAAAAAAATGGCAGGTTGGTTGTGATTTGTAATCTAATTTTTCCATTTTTTCGCACATTGTTCCAGAGTAAACATGGACAGTAACCGTAGATGACACGTATGTCCTATCATTAAGCCATGTTACATGCTTGTCCACAAGTGTCCACTTCAGTAGTTTTCAATTTTGTGACAGGAAAATTGTCATGTTTGCTGCTCCCTTTCATCAGTGTTTATTCAAAGGCAGTTGAGTCTGAAAAGGCACCTCAGCAAAATAAGACCGCAATGAGGGAAATGGCTCTTTTGTCAGTGACGATGCACGATTGCGCAATTGTCATTATCTAAGCACCTGAATGATATTGTATTCATTAAGATGCACATAATCAGGTGGCGGCGGTGATGATGGGATCAAAGGAGGACCTTCGTTCCTAGTCCATGTAGGTTGTTAGCACTTTCATGCCTAGTTTGAAAACACATGTATAAAAAGTGATAGTTTAGGATTTGGCTACAGTTCGCGATTCCAAAGGTTCATTATCATGAAAGTTTGGTATTCCGAAGGCTACTTATACTGAAGGTTAATTAGTCCAATAATGAAATTAGGTTCGTTATATTGAAGCTTCATTCTTGCGAAGATTCGTTATTCCGAAAGTTCGTAGTTCCGGAAGTGAGATGAGGTTTGTTGTTCCGAAGGTACGTTAATGGAAAATGAAATAAGTTCCGTTATACGAAGGTTTGTCAATCCAAAAAAGAGAAAGGTTTGTCATACCGATGGTTTGTTGTTTCGAAGGTTCGTTAGCCTAAAAATGAGAAAGGTTTGTTATTCCAAAGATTTGTTTTTTTTTTTTTCGAAAATGATAAAAGGTTTGTAATTCCGGGCTTTTCGTACGTGTTTTCGCCTGTTGTATTTTTTTTTTCACTTTTTGATAAATGAACTGCATTTCATTTTCCCATTTAGGAGTATTTGGAATAACGAAGAATCCTATCTTTTGGGGATTAACGAACTTTGTAATAAGAACCTTATTTCACTGTCGGCTGAACGAATTATACGAATAACGATTTGACGATCTTTCGGAATACGGTGTTCGTAATTACGAACCCTATTTCGTTTACGAATTAACGAACATTTAGGTATATCAGAATTTGTGTGTTTCGTAATAACGAACATTCGGAACAACGAACCTTTTTAATTATTTCATTTCGGATTAATGTACAGTAACGCAATTTCTCCTCGGATACGGTGCGTGACACACGGAGCGAACGCAGAGTGATGTGAAACGTCTGCCCACGCAGAGACGCTGTAAATGCTTGTTCCGCTATGTATTTTCTTTACTGATACGTATGTCGCTATAGGAGCAGTGGCGGATCCAGGGAGGACCGCACCGGGCGCACCCCCCTTTATTTTTTTTTTTGTTGAAACAAAAGAAATAAAAAGAAAAAATGGAGTGAGGGGTGCTTGCGCCCCCCTCCCCCCCCCCCCCCCCCCATTGATTTTGTAAACGCACCTCCTCTTTACGGAATTCCTGGATCCGCCCCAGCGGAACACATTTCTTTTGTGTTTCTTTGTCAAAAGCGCTCGGAAAAGATTTCGTTATTCAAACGAAAATTTCGCTATAACCGCTTTCGTTGTAACGGGAGTGCACTGTATAATCTAAGATTCTGCCATGAAGGTCAAACGGGCCCAGAATCAGTCATTCCTTTTCAGGCAGGCTTTAGCGGGTCATGTTTACTCAGGAGTCATAGGATCTCACTGGAGGAGACTTCGCCGCGACTCTACAGACGAAGATTTGGCTTCAGGCGTTCTCGCCAAGAAGGGGACTCGTCCAAGACGACTTATGAACACGGTGACAACTTATTCATCCAGAAGTTGAGGAGAAGTCGCCGCAACATCTCCGAGATGTCTTCTTAGTCGTGGAGATGTCTCCGCGACGTCTCCAGTAGGTCGCCACAAGTCTCCAAAAGGTCTTGAAGTCGAAGATGTCTCGGAGACTTCGCGGACAAAATTACGTAGCAAACGTCGCGGAGACGTCTTCGCGACCACTTCCCGATCAGCAGGACTCGAGTCGCTACCATGTCGCCACCTTATAGTCTCCAAGTCAATGAGATACCCACTTACCTTCAATGGATGATGAACACTTTTGCTCCGTCTGTAGGGTGGGATGGGGTGGTGGCTAGGCTTTCAAATTGATGAAGGTGCGGTGGCGACTCCTGGGTGTTGTTGGGGCTCCTTTCGCTATGTTGTCACCAGTATTTCTAAGGGATTCGTATGAATTTCTTGTTTTCACGTCATAATGAAAAATGATTGGACCAATGTTCAAGAGACCATAGTAGTTATACACAGCCAAACTGCAGAAGAGTTTCAAAGATCTCTGTATTCTTTTGTATTTATTTTCATTCATCTCTTAGTTGCTCATAACAACTCACCGCCATACATCTCCTCATAAAACAGAATAATATAACAACAAGTACCAGACATCCTAGCGTAGATTTATACCGCATGGAAAAGTGGAAAGGTAATTGGTTCGTATAAAGTGGATGTAATCGACTCTGGGCCCTATGGAATCAATCTTTATGGTTTCCTGGCAATTTCTTTCATAATGATGAGGAAAATGCCAAAAACGGGAATAAAATATCCCTCATCAGGCCTTGATGTTCAATTACCCGTCCATTCTATCTTATAGAATACGTCTGTATCTTACACGAATTGTCTGCTGATATTAAAGATATACCAGATATTTATCAAATACATGCAGTGGGGAACATCCAAGCCTAATTCCATCTTCGAGTCGACATTCCGTTCAAGATCAGGTAACATGATGCTTGTTACGTTATATCGTACGTGCCGGTCCTTCGCATATGAAGTGACGGACGGTGTTGGTGCTGCAGGCCACAGCATCCCACGCGCTTTGGTAGTGACTGCCCAGGGGAATCAGCGCGCAGCTGTCGTCGTCCGCGTCGTCGGGGTAAGGGCCCCTCCAGTTGGTGTAGGGTGGGAAAGATATGGTCCCATCGGACCACTCAAAATTGCCACCGTCCTCGTAGACGTTGTTGAAGCCAATCCAAAGTCTCGCGTCGGTCTGTCACGAAGACGGGTGCGGCAAAATTGGGCAAAAACAAAAACAAAAACAGCAACAACAAATTGATTAAACGGAACTTATCCTCTGTTGAGCACAAGCAAATAAGCACGCGTTCCGAGATCCCCTTATGTACAACTTTCATTCTTGAAATAGACATCAAACGCAGAAAGCAGGCTAAACTCACATTTATTTTGGTCGAAATATTAATGTCTTTGGGGTACATTTTTTCGACTGAGAATAACTGGTTTTTTTTCTGTTACGATGATTATCACTATGCAAAGATGATTTGCAATTCAGCTACTTCGATTAACTGCACTGGTGTCCATTACAGTTATTACAGATAAAACACACATGTCAACTCTACCGTTTGTGGGAGATTTCAAGCTAGACTGCTCGTGTGGGCAGCCTGGATTCTACCGCTTTCGAAAATGGAAATGGTTGACAAGCATGGACAAAAGCACCGTAGAGGGTCCATGTGACATTATTTTATAGGAACGGAATCCGATTGCAGACAGGTTTAGCTGTAATAGGCTATGCCTGTTAATAAATTGTAAGGCCGAACTCTATTTCTTATAGCCTACTTTACCAAAGTCGAGTCTACAATAATCAAATACGCTTGAAATAGCATCTTTAATAGCACTCTTAGGCCAGCCTGTCTACAGTGAGCGTTATTGTTGATTTTACATCATGGGTATTATTATATGTAAAACCATTTATATATGTTTTTCGCGTATTTCTATGTAACAATGATTTATGTAATCCCAGATGATGTGTTTGGTCTGTGGTTTAAAAGGAAACCAATACCCGAAGAGAAAATGTGGATTGAGAGAAAGCAGCAACATTAGTAGAACATATCAGTGAAAGTTTGAGGAAAATCGGACGATCGATGCAAAAGATTATGAATTAAACAATGATAATAGAAAATTCAACATGCTTTCACTTTTCTAGCGTAATACAATCAGAAAGCAGGGGAAATACATGTAATACTACCCTTAACATATGCCAGTATCAAGTTGATGTTATGTTTGATTTTCTTTAAAAATGATTTTTGTTTTGAATTCTCTTTATATTTTCTTTATATTGTTGTCCACACATGACACCGTTAGCTCTAGTAGTCTCCTTTTCCAGTGGTTCCAGCACTAAAACTTTAAAAATTTATAACTTTTGCATCGATTTTCCGATTTTCCTCAAACTTTCACTATGGTTTACTAATGTTGCTGCTTTTACTCAATCCGCATTGCTCTTTGTGTTTTGGTTTCCTTTAAATAAATTAAATTCAACTCAATTGAATGCAATTCAGTTGAATTGAATTGAAGACCATGAAGCCTAAAATATTTCAGCACCTTGACGTAGGTGGTGCATTAGCCTTTTGTCAAGGCCCTCGTGCTGTAACGGGCAAGCGAAACGAGCCCTCGCGCTGGCGCTTTCGGATGGGCTCTCTTCACCATATTACAGCAAGACGGCTTTGATAAAAAGCTAAGTTAATGGTGCGTGTGCTATCACTACTACGAAGTGGTTTGATGTGATTTTTTTTTTTGAATTTCCAGACGTACCTCTGCGTTCGCGTTCGTGTCGAAGAAGGTGTACACAAAGTCTTGCTCCTCTTGCGAGAGGATCGATGCGAGGTGAGCTATGGTGTACGTGCTACAGTCGCCGGCAGAGGGCAGCGCATAACTTTGACAGTGCGTCTCGGCTTCACGCCACGTTCCTTGGCGGCTGAAGTGTCTGTAATAGATTATTGCAAAATGAAGCTGATAGTTCAGAACCTCATTAATACACAACCCAAACAAATAGCCTAGGGCTGCTTCATGGGGAAACTCAATTCTATATTCATATATATTCTACTGAACAGTCTAAAATCAATCAAATACACAAGTGAGTGAGCAGCTACCAGCGGATTGATGTCCGCTATGCCATGGAGGCCCGCTTTTGTGTAAAGGCTCAATTTGTATGTAATATCATCTATTCTATCTTTTTATTTTCAGTAAATAATTTTTACTGTATGATTAATTCAGGGAAATATCAGAAATGAAGATCAGAATGGCAAATATCAAATTGAAAATCAACAATAACACTATTGAAAATCAATAAAATTACAAACTGAAAATCAATACTGACACTATCAAAATGAAACTTTGTACATTACGACACAATAACGAAAAAGAAAGTAGACGATCCGAGATTTTGTCATCCGATCACCTTTCCTACTGGACATCGACATGACGAGTTGATTATCTGCACATTCTTGGCGACACTTTTAAGTTTCAATAGGGCATGACATACCTATAGAGACCTCTGTAGTACAATATCCCTATGCAGGGGGCGGATCCAGGAATTCCGTAAATGGGAGGGGGAGGGGGGGGGGGCAAACAAACATGTCTGATGCCACTACCGGATTTCATCAGCTGACAACCCCCCCCCCCCCCTAAAAAAAAATGAGAGAAATAAATAAAAGAGGCTTCAGCGAAATTTTCTGTTGCAAACAAATTAAGGGGGCCCCCGTCGTCCCTTTCATCTTTTTGTCTTTTTATTTCTTTTGCTTTTTACATAAAATAAAGGGGGGAGGGGGAACGCGCAACCGGGGTGCCCAACCCTTGGACCCGCCACTGCCTACGGCATTATAAGGGCTAATTGTCTGTCCAATATGCGTTATGTCTTTATAATGCCGCAAACGCTGGAATGATGAGAAAGATCCCATTTTTATTACATTTGTTAAAGTACTCCAGAATTTGGGTAACGTGCAGAAGAAACAATTTCTGATAAAGGCAAGAAATATACACATGGTCTTATGATACAGCTCTTTTTCGCTTTCTTAGAATTGTGGGATAATTTGGTAAGGGTGACAACGGTTCTTGTGCCGTATTGTTGTTATTTTTTTTAAATTGAAACTGACTGACAAAATAAGCGCCGATTATTCGATATTGTAGTAATAGCCGTGATGAAAACAATCATTAGCATACATACTCGGGTTGGATTCCAAGCAACAATCTCCAGATTACTACGCAGACGTCGCATCCACTATAGACTAAGACAGAAAGATCCGTCTGTCCGGATGAGTCTTTTATTTTCATTGACGTTATCACTCTCCTCTGTAGAGGGGATCCGTGAAGCCAGACGCAGTCTCCGCGGAACATATCCCCGACAACCAGATACTATTAGTTATCCCCTGCTTGTTCACGAAATACGGGCAAATATCTACGGTCTGGTGCCATATTCCATGAGGCCGAAGGCCGAATGGAATATGGCACCAGACCGTAGATATTTCCCGTATTTCGTAAGAACAAGCAGGGGGTAACGATTTTATCTTTTAGTGTAAGTGCTAACCTTCTTCTCGCTGATTTCCCTTCGTGAATGATGTTGAAATCGCCGGCTGTCAGCCATGACCATGTTGACTTAGGCCTACGTCTCGCGAGCTGATTACTGTAAATACGTACAAGCCATAAGATACTGCAGTATACGTAGCAGCCAGATACGTAAGTTGCTGTTGTCGTTTATCAAGCGTCTAGTGGTCTCAGGTTATGTGCGTAATACGCTTGAGGACCACGCGCTGTCCATTTGTTTTGTACAGGATTAGCGCGCACTTTCCTATAAGCGTCTTTGGTACACGCGCAGCTAGCTGTGTAATATGACGTCATATCACGGAATACGGAATATATTCAGTGGTGGATTTAGCGCATGCGCACAATATGACCTTATCACGGAATACGGGATATATTCAGTGGTTGATTGACCAATGAGATTACAGAATTCACGATCACTAAAAGATAAAGACCGATCTTTCGGTCAAGTATAGACTATAAAACCGGGTTTCTGCCCGCCAACATAGTGTTGCATGGTTCTAATCCTTACAGCATGCAGAGTGTAGGCCCTACTGCGTAATCTATTCAAATTAATGAACTCTTCCGTCGAGTTGTTTTTACAGCAACTGATATCCCTTACGAAAAAGTCCTGTGGTACTCCTGTGGTAATTACCACAGGACGGTACCACAGGACAGTACCACAGGAATTGTCCTGTGGTATTTTGGGACGTACCACAGGACAGTACCACAGGAATTCCTGTGGTATTTTGGGACGTACCACAGGGCAGTACCACAGGAAAGTACCACAGGACTGGTACCACAGAACAGTACCACAGGACAGTACCACAGGAATTCCTGTGGTATTTTGGGACGTACCACAGGGCAGTACCACAGGGCAGTACCACAGGACTAGTACCACAGAACAGTACCACAGGAACTGTCCTGTAGTATTTTGGGACAGTACCACAGGACAGTACCACAGGTCGATCACTACCACACAGCATCACCACAGGGCAGTACCACAGGACAGTACCACAGGAATTCCTGTGGTATTTTGGGACGTACCACAGGGCAGTACCACAGGGCAGTACCACAGGACTAGTACCACAGAACAGTACCACAGGAACTGTCCTGTGGTATTTTGGGACAGTACCACAGGACAGTACCACAGGTCGATCATTACCACACAGCATTACCACAGGGCAGTACCACAGGACAGTACCACAGGTCGATCATTACCACACAGCATTACCACAGGGCAGTACCACACAGCATTACCATGGTACCACAGGAGAGTACCACACAGGATAGATCGAAAAAAAAATCTTGGAGAATTTTAGCCACATATCAAGGCATATTCCTGACAGGTGAGTGACGGGTTTCAGGACAAACATGGCCCTACTTAATAACCTGTCCTACTCCTAAACCTCAAACGAGAGTCTAATGGCCAAGTGCCATTCTAGTCCTATAATAGATCTATATAGTCATATCCTATTCCTAGGTAGCCATCGACTGTATCAGTACATATATACAGGGTGTCTCTAAAAAAAGTAAACCCAACTTCAACGGCAAATTTTCAGAAAACTATAAAATATTTACACATTATTTTTTCATGGTTAGATAGTCCAATAAGTCCCCTGTCCAATGATACCACGTAGGTTATGTAACTCTCATGCATGACTGAGCATGATTCAACTTAGTGAATGGGTGTGAAATCATCACTGTGGCAAGTTCCGTGATCAGCATACTTTCTCACATTGTACCAGATAGCTCTTTGTGTTGGAGGCTGCCTGTCTGGGAACTTCCACGCAACTTCTTGTTTCCTGGTATCGAGTTACCAGGAATACTCTCTGCTCAATTGTCAACTGTACCATGTTTGGAAAGCATGTGAAGTGTGCCTGTGTCAGGAACAACCTTTGCTGACAGAAATTTAACTTCAAATATGCCCTGAATGCATGACAATAGCAAGAAATAACTTGCCACAGTGATGATTTCACACCCATTCACTAAGTTGAATCATGCTCAGTCATGCATGAGAGTTACATAACCTATGTGGTATCATTGGATAGAGGACTTATTGGATATCTAACCATGAAAAAATAATGTGCAAATATTTTATAGTTTTCTGAAAATTTGCTGTTGAAGTTGGGTTTACTTTTTTAGAGACACACTGTATATGGCCGTCTATCCGTAAAGCATTAAGGCATGGTTACTAACTAGATTATACTTTATTATCAAGATATGAAATTACACTTTCATAACAATATCTATGATATTGGGAATAACATAACATAATTAGACAATCTTTCATAAAGTTCGAAGTAAGTCCCATCATTAATACTTTGACTTTTTAAGTCATTTATGTATTTTCTAAAATCTAGAGTGCTTTTTATGAATATTCATGAGCTATCTAAAAATTTGTACCACAGGAGTACCACAGGAGTACCACAGGAGTACCACAGAAGTCTTTATGAAATTTCTCATGCTTTACATCAGCACTTTCACTAAATAGGTAATACTGTAGGAGTATAGGACAGGTTAAGTAATGGCAAACCAATTGCTATAATTCACAGCATAACTCATCTATCAATTAATTGAGGAATATTAATATGTGTTTTTTTGTTTATATATTTTTTTTATTTCAGTTGGTTCTGCCTTACAATTTTCATGTGTGGTACTCCTGTGTGGTACTGCTGTTTGATATTCTCCTGATGTGATAGTCCTCTGGTAAAAATGTTAAGAAAAAAAAGAATATCCTGTGGTATTTTTCTGTGGTACTTCCTATAGTATATGTGTGGTATTGTTGTGTGGTATTGCTATGGGGCACGACTGTGTGATATTATGCATCTAATTTGCTGTGTGGTACTTCTGTGTGGAACAGTACCATATGATCTTCCTGTGGGATTTTGGGACACATACCACAGGAATATCACAGGATTAGTTCCTGTGGTACTGTCCTGTGGTAATGTCCCAAAATACCACAGGACAGTTCCTGTGGTAATATCCTGTGGTAATGTCCTGTGGTACTGTCCTGTGGTATGTCCCAAAATACCACAGGACAGTTCCTGTGGTACCGGTACTCTGCTGTGGCATACGTCGAAAATTACCACAGGAATTCCTGTCGTACTGTCCTGTGGTACGTCCCAAAATTCCACAGGACAATTCCTGTGGTACTGTCCTGTGGTATTGACAATTGCCTTTCATCGACGTTAAAAAACCGCTCAGCTTTATCGTAGTGTCTAACAAACTGTCTTTATGTGCAGTTGTCTAAACGTATATATATATATATATATATATATATATATATATATATATATAAGAACGGATGATATGACGATAACTATAATGATAACATTTAAAGGAAATATTGTGCATGCTGCCCTTTCATATGAGCGAGATATCCTCTTCTTTTCCCTTTTCTTTTCTTTCAATTGCCGCTGACAAGACGTGGCAAAAGCTAGACTTCATCACTTGTTCCCTGACGTGTATTATGCATACCTGTAACAGTGTCCGCCGAATTCTGTCCAGTATGTTGGGCAGATCGAGCCCGCATCCACCAGCAGCAAAGCAGTACCGAGGATCCAGGCGAGTATCACCAGCGAACGTACCATCCTTGATCCTGTGTGCTGCGGGGCGACTCCAATCCAACAATGCGACCAGTACGAGTACAGGTTTGCTGATTGCCTCAGCACATTATCAGAGCGACCAAACGCCCTTTTTGCCCTTTCCTCGAAGCACAAAGAACATGAAAGAAACAACACGCACAAACAACGACCCCCGACCCCCAAGAAAAAAAAAAAACTGTCTTCCCAAGGACCGAGCAATATGAAGAAAGTAGATAGAGGGTGAGAGACAGAGGTAGAGAGGGAGAGAGAGAGAGAGAGAGGGGGGGGGGGAGGAGACAGAAAAAAAGACAAGAAAATAATTACGAAGTCGAATAGATGGGAAAAGATTGTATCAGGAAAAAGTGCGCATTTACACATTCCGACGTTTTGGTGAATATCTTTGATAATCGAGTTGTCTTATACGTATTTTCACGTCACTGCTATTTCCAGGTCAGTACAAAGCGTCTTCTGTTCAATACTAAGATGAAACCTTGATAAAGCCCCTTTTACACTTTCACGGATCTTATCACGTATCATTGTTACGGGATCATTCTGGGATTGTTCATGTACTTAGCTCTGGAGGAATGTGGCCCGAGAATGATTAAGTATCAAAATTTAATAAGCGCCTACAAGCAAAACTTTATCTGTCAACATTTTTGGGATATCCGTGAAGGACCGTGAAGGACCGTGACCGAGTTGCATCCGTACTCTTCACTTGATGTCCGTGTTTTATAGCTCCGTGTTGTTTCCGGTGTTGTCCGTGCTCATTGTCTGTCCATGTAGGTACCCTAACTCTCCGTGTAGACACCCAGTTGGGATCGTATTTACACCGGCATTAAGAAAAAATCGTGGTTTTGCACTCCGGAACACCACGGATGACGATCCGTGGCAATCCTGGAAGCTATCCGTGAAAATGTAAAAGGGGCTTTAATAGTTAAAGTGAGCTACAGCTGTAGTCTTGCTCGTGTATAGTCCGCGCGCCCAGATATCGACGGGTGTGGCCAATACGATAAGAGACATTAAAAAAAAAAGGAGAACGATCGGGGATGGGAGAGGAAGAAGATGATTATAAAGTGATGATGGTGGTGATGACGAAAAAGTGAAAGCAAAGCGAGCTGGAGTTAGTCTTTCATAAAGATGGATGTGGGGATTTTTTTTTTCTATAGAAACTAATCAAGTTCCGTCGTCTGACCGACACCTTAAGAATTCAAAAAGTGGAAAAGGGGGGAACGAGAGTTAGTGATTGTTCTTTGAGCAGTTTCATTTTATCATAATGTACTGCGTTCATTTATTATCCCAGGCTTAATATATCATTGATTACGCAATATCGACTTATGGGGTTTTACATCTCATTCTCGGTATATATGTATTGATACATGCATAATTATTCATATAAATATGAATATATGAAAATAATAGATTAGTATGTAAGATATATATATTTCCTATTGTTATTTCTCTCTTTATCTATAGCTCTCTGCCACGAACACCTCCTCCCCCCCCCCCCCCCACACACACACATACAAACCGGCGGGGTAAAGCCGAGAGATGGCTGACTGATTTCGTCGGCGAGACGAAGAATGGACGGATTTGTTAAGACAGTTTTCTGGCGTGTCGGTGTTGAGACAGTTTTCACACGGCATTACATTTCCCCAGGAAAATAACATTATTGTAGAGGAACAGAGGCAAAATACAGCCAGAAAGACAGAGAGAGAGAGAGATGGGGGGGGGGGGATGGTGAGAGAGAGAATCAGATGGAGAGAGAGGGAGAGGGAGAGAGAGTAAGAAAGAAAGAAAGATAATGCTCCAACAGGCAGGTTCATGACAGAGTCACATTGTTGGCAGTTATTCCATGTCCATTACTTTTCTTAGCATTGGCAGACAGCCTACGGCAAGCTCTTTAAACTGCTTCGATTCTTTGCACCATCTCACAATACCTGCGGGTCTCCGAGGGAACCTCCCTCTTATGGAGAGGAGAAAAAGAAAAAATGAATATATGAACGGCATTTTATGGACGGCATTTTGAATGAATTCCATGACGATTTACCCATAAAAGGAACCAGTAATACCTACTCCCCCTCCTCACCCCCCCCCCAAAAAAAAAAAACCAGCAACAAAAACAACATGGAAGAAGAGTATTTGTACTCTTACGTTTTTATTTGTTTTGTTTTAGTCGCACTTATTACTATTCTTCACCCAAGATAAGGGGGCATGAAAGAGAAACACTCTCACATTCTTATCTTGAGGCAAAGACCGAATCTCGGGTACCATCGGTGGTTCCGTGATCATGCTGTTTGAAGCGTGCGATGTTTGATTTAAAAAACGACCGGTGCAGGTTTGTTTGTTTGTTTGTTTTTTCTTAAATCCTTCCAAATGATACACAAATATCTTATTGATATAATTACGGATTCGCTACTTAGTTCAGCCCCAAGAAAACTCAAACAACATCAAAGTCTCAAAATACCCATTTTCTAATTCATTTTTTTTACTCTATAATTACTTCCAAAGAAATGGTACTCGGATGGCAAGAAGAAACGCGGTGGTGACATTGACGTATATGGAATGAGTTGTTGATGCTTACCCCTTTAAATAAGTCTCCCCTTTTTGAAGAAATGAAACAAAACTTATGTCCTTCGTGATACATGATTCTTATGCTATGATGATTTAGAAATTACAATTGTATCTCTAAACTGGTAGTCATGCAGTTGCTAAATTAGTCGCCGATAGAATAAATTTCGTACGATCATCTACTGGCGACTATGACTATTGGATCAATTGTTACCTCATCAGATTTACAGGCAAGATCTCTTCGATCTCTGCTTTGAACAGATAGGCAAATGTATAGCTCTTTGTACATTAGTCATTGACTCTTAAATCCAATGGTTGTCCTACTGTGACATCACGTGCATAGTCTTCTTATCCAGCCGCTCTGCGATTGCAGCACATTGATGTAACCAAACTTTGAAACAATCTTTTGAACAGATAATCCGATTTTCTTCAAACTTCACGAATGAGTACTACTGATATTTCTTCCCTTTTAACTCCTCATACTATGTACTTGCATGATTGTTAGTTCTGTCGCCTTTAAGTGGGGTTCAGTTGCTGTGTAGACATTCTGCCACAGCTACCCCGGTGGAATTCCCCGTCGTCTTATTTTGGATGACTTTTGGATGACTTACACTCAAGGGCGAAACGTTTACTACTGACTGAACACACAGATGAACAAAGAGGCTCAAACGACTGGATTTTTTTTTTATAACACGTGAGAACAATAAGAATCGTCTCCGAAAAAGTGCAGTCAAACTAAAGCGATTTTTCAAATTGCATATTTTGAGGTCAGGTCATGATGAATCTCTGAAATATCCCTCCCTCTCTCTCACTCTCTCTCTCTCTCTGTTGTTGCTATTGTTGTTTTTGTTGCTGCTGTTGTCGCTTTTGTTGCAGTAGTTCTGTGTAGTGAGTACCCCCTTGATCTATTGACGGTGGCTTGATTGTACGATAGGAAGTCTTGAAAATGGTATAGTAAATCTGTACGACTGTAGCACGAACTCTCAATCTATTTTTTTTTTGTTCATTTATTTTACTTGCCCCAACGTTTTTCCGTATTCATTTCGATTCCTCTTTATATGGATCAGTTGCTCTATAGAAAGAAAATAAGTCACTCAAACTCAGATAAGTTTTTTTTTGGTGTCATAGTGACTGCTGCGAAAAAAAAAATCCTCTGAACTTTTAGTTTCATTGGGTTGATGATGAAATGACACCTTTTTTCAGGATTTGATGCTTCTATGTTCAAGTAGCCAGATTGCACGCAATTACAATAAAAAGTCGGATGTGCTACACACCGTTAGCGACGCTATAAAAAGTAAATAATTGAGAGAATTCAGGTCAGTCAAGTGTAAAACCTCTAACGTTCGCCAGCTTTCGTTTCGGTTCGTTGAAGTATATGTAAGATGTTCTCACGTGCTTGTTGAAGACAACGCTTCACGACAACCGAAAGAGTAGGGCTTGCTGCTCCTTGGCGTCGGTGAAAAGTGATTGCACTCTCAAACCACAATATTCAGGATTAGAATGATCCGTAGAAACTGGTAAAAGTCATCCATATTTTGAGCTGCAGTGCATGGAGTCTAGCGTACGATGACGGACACAACACGTCGTAGCTGGTATGTTTAGTTTCATTTTGATATCTCAAGCATCCAGCCCCTGCAGGTATAATATATGAGTAAACCCTATACATACATACATATATATATATATATATATATATATATATATATATATATATATATATATTGTATACGTATATATGGGCCTTAAGATATGAAAGGAAGAGATTGTAATATATTATTAGTGTCCAACGACTTTTAATGGTCACACCAAATTTTCAACATGTTCAACGCGTCAGCACGCATCTTCTCAAGGTTGTCTGACCTTCCGAAGATGACGTTGAGAATATTATGGTGCACCATTAAAAGTGATTGGACGTCATTTATGCATTAAATTTTCTTCATTTTATCTTTTTTTCAACGATTAAATCGGTGGAGGTTTGAAATTTCATTGTTTCATACATTCTTACCTCAAGACTTGAAATCTGTCATTTTTTTCCTTGTTATCATATTGTGAAAAACGAAAGAGTACATAGTAATTAATCGTTTAAAGCAAAACTGATTTTGTACTAATGTCGTCTTCTCTCACCAAATCGCCTTTTTCACCTTCCGTTTTTTTTAACAATGGGTAGATTCGTAGGCAGTCATTGAAGCACGTTTTTAGCATCTTCATAATAGTTCATTTTCATTTCATTTCATTTATTTATTTCAACACGGCACATGATTCAGCCAGACGGCTGTTCTTCCTCATGTCCGTGCATCATGAGGTAAAAATGACATACTTTTTTTTTTCAAAACATATACACATGTACATGAAACATATATACAAAATACAATTAGATGAAACAAATCAGAACAAAATTAGAAAAAAAAAATATTTACATTAAAAAAAAAAATACATGCTTGGTTTACTTGAAAAAAAAAAGATGGGGAATGGGTACAATATCACTGTGGTGTCAGATACAAATTCAAACTCCGTCTATAACCGCTAAAAATTGTTTGCTGTTTTACGCATGTTGGCAATGTATTCCATAATTTTGGACCTTGATAACTAAAACTCCTTTGCCTAAAGCAGGTTTTGATATATGGTAACTTGAATATCAGCGTTGCATTCCTTAAATCATAATCAAAAATTTTCAACTCAAACATTTCACTTATATATTTAGGGGTTAAATCATTAGCGACTTTATACATTGTGCACAACATATGTTTTCTCCTTCTCATCTCAAGTGTGTCAACATTAATTTGTGAGTATAACAAATTAGTTGGGTATCTCGAATTCACCTGCAACACTGCTCTTAGAGAACGATTCTGAAGAATTTGAAGACGCTGAATATAACTCTGATTAACATTTGACCATATAACATCACAATAGTCAAATTTACTTTGAATGATGGATTTATAGAATGTAACAGCTGTTTCAATTGATATAAAATGTCTTATTCTCTTTAACAGATACAAATCTCTGATAATGCGTTTACACAAATGTTCAATATGATGGCTCCAGTCTAGTGACTGATCAATATACACGCCGAGATATTTACAATAAGGAACTTGAGTTATTCTAACATCATTTACAATCACATTCAAATTCACATGTTTAACCTTTTTTTTAGATCCTATCAACATAGTGTCACATTTTTCCAAATTAAGGGCTAATCGGTTACATATTAGCCAATCTGCAATACAGGCCATATCATGGTTTAAATTTTCTTCCATCTGTTTTACATTTTTACCAGACACATAAATACACGTATCGTCAGCATATAATGCAGCCGATGAACGTTGTAAGCAGTTAGGCAAATCATTGATATAGATTGTAAACAAAAGTGGGCCAAGATTGGACCCTTGGGGGACTCCACATGTTACGCTAAGTGATTTCGATTGAAAACCATTCACCTCAGTATATTGTGTGCGATTGCTGAGGTAATTCTTAAACCATTCACAGGCATGGGGAGCCATGCCAATCATGCCCAGCTTGTCTACAAGTATGGCGTGGTCCACTGTATCAAAGGCTTTTCTTAAGTCTATACTAACCATTCCTGTCATTCTACCATCATCCATAGAGGAGAGCCAGTCTTCTGTAACCTTCAATAGCGTGGTCATTGTTGAATGTTGTGGGCGAAAACCTGACTGGTTTTTGTTAATGGCGTCTACTGAATGCAAATAGGAGTAAACCTGATTGTACACAATCTTTTCAAGCATCTTCACAGTGATCGGCAGAATGGAGATTGGTCGATAATTATTGACATCTGTCTTCTTTCCCTTTTTATGAATAGGGATGATTTTTTAACATTTCAGTGAAGTCGGAATTTTACCAGTTTTAAAGGACAAATTGAATATAAAGGCTAATGGTGCAATGATATACTCAGAAACGGCTTTTAACAGACTCAGAGGTATCTTACCCCCTTCACTGGATTTTTTGTTCGGTAGAGCCCGCAATGCTTTTTCAACATCTGATTCAAAGATTGGCTGAAAACTAAAGTTTGGTTGATTGACTGGTACATACTTCCTGTAGCCAAAATTACTATCTTGTGTGACGCTCCTCTGTATGATTTGACCAACTTCACTGAAAAAAAAACATTAAATCGATCTGCAACCTCTTCTGATCTCATCAATGCACCATCTTTACCTTGTAAATACACTGGATCTTGATCTTTCTTCTTCGATGGCATAACATGCTTCAATGATTTCCATACCTCATGAGAATTTCTATCATTTGTTTCAACAGTCTTAGTGATATACTCAGATTTAGCCTCCATTGCTGTCTCTGTCTTTGCGTATTAAATCATAACCATCTATTTTGAGTTCAGTATCATCAATGTTTTCATTTACGTGCGTTTCACTTAGTGCGAACACATCAGGGAGAATTTGTTCATGCAACAATCGAATCTCTTCTATGTTTTTCAACAAAGACACGCAGTTGAGATGAGTGAATGTGAATCCTTTACACTGACGGACTTTTTGAATAAGAACATCTGTATGGTCATCTTTACAAGGAATACGTAACAACCTTTCTGCTCGTTTACAACGCCTGATATTGATATTGGTACTGCACAGGTATCATCTGACAAGGAATGAAACGGAATTTCTCTAAACAAACACAGATCACAAATCCAGTCAGAGTCAGATTCAAATATTTTTCTATGTACATTTGTGCACTTTAAGTGACACCACTTCTGGCAATATGCACACATCAAACCATTTTGATTATTTCTAACCGGAGTGCTACATGCAATACATGGAAATTGAACCGGCATATTACAGAGATACATAGTTTATCGCTCACTTGATTCTCTTACAGTCAGTTGTGCCTGCGTTCCAGCTTCTCAAGATCTGCAGTTGTGGTTATTGGGACTTTCCTGTCGTCGTTCGTCAGAGCCGTGATTCTGCCATCCAGGGTCCAAACTCGTTTGACCTTCACATGCTTTCGCACCTCATTGATGAGTCGTTGTCTGGTCGTCGTCAGGTCCTCGTGTATGTAGACACGCGTACCTTTGACATCGGCTCGCTTCTTGTATATTTCCGCTCTCTTGTTGTGGTTCGCGAACTTCACTATGATCGGCCTCGTCTTCTGCCCATCCCACTCTCGAGGAGTGACGCGATGACTCCGATCGATGTGCAGCGGCGCGATGTCGATCTTGAGCTTCTCCCGGACGACGTCGATGACCAGCTGATCCGTGTCCTCGTTTTTACGTTCCGGAATTCCTTGAAAGCGCAGGCAATTCCTGCGACTGTATTGTTCTTGCCCTTCACAGACTCGTTCGAGGTGATCAACCTTTTTCTGCAGTTTGTCGACTGTTTCGGCGAGTGACGTGATCTTCTGTTGTTGTTGTTGAAGGAGGTCCATTTCAATTGCCCTGTATACCTCCTGGGTTACTTGTTCCCGGATTGCTGTCACAATAGCCTCCACCAGTCGACTACGTGTTTCGTCATTGTTCAGAGCTTTGTCGACATGGTCATGTATAGTGTGCAGGAGTTTGGGGTCTGGCTGGACGGTTGACTGACCAGCAGGACCATCGTCACTATCTATGGCTCCCGATGCACCCGTGTCTGCCGGCAAGACCACTGGTGATTGTCCGGTCCTCCCTTTGTTACGAGTCATCGGCATATCTGGGGCTGGTTTCCGTGATGATTTCTCAGGCTCCATATAACGATATCATTCCAGAATGTGTCGAAATATGTCACCGATGATCGCAGGGTTTGTTCTATGTTCAAACAGTGTGATATGAAGTGTGCACTCACTAAAAAAACCACGAAAATATTGCGAAGTTCCGGGGCCGGTCCGCGCGCTAACCGATTTATGTTCAATAGTGTCTTCCATCTGGCCTAAAAGTTCGGATGTCGGGGGGTGTGAAAAGACTAGTCAGTTCGGCTGACAGACAGACAGACACACACACACACACACACAAAATACAACATATTAGATCAATGGTGCTTGAACCAAAAGAAGAAGAAAAAGAAGAAGAAACACATATCAAATAATGAAAGAGCATTTTGCAGTGGTACTGGTAGGGAGGACTGAATATTATAATGAGATTTTCAGCTATTAAAGCTTCTAAGACCATTGATCACTAAAGTCCCCCACTCTTTTTGTTTTCACAATGTGATCTACATCTATGTCAGTTTATTCCATTAAAGTTGTGTTCCAATATCTGAAATGAGTTACAATAATTATGACCACTCAGCAGAGCTTGGTAAATCTTTCAATATATGATTATTTTCCTTTTACATAAGCGTCCTTGCATACATGCTTACTCAAGTGTCATCAATTTTCATACCCAAAAGTATGGGAAAGGGCAAACTTGTGAAAGTGACTTTAGCGTGAACTTAATCATATCGAAGGTGGCAGTAATATACTCATCAAATACAGCAGTGATCAAGAATATCTATCACCAGAGACGGAAACAACCCAATAGTTATTCAAAAGCTTTCAAAAAATATGATAATTGCGACGGTATTCAGAATTAATCTTTACAAAAAATAGTAAATTTGAGTTTGAAATCTCGGGGCAGCTATAAGATGCCACAAGCTTTTAGATAGGTCGAACAACCAAAGATTATAAGATATATGTTTCGAGGGAGGGAGACCGTAAGACGCTAGGTGTGTGAATGTATATACATATATATATATATATATATATATATATATATATATATATATATATATATGTATGAAGAGTTTGTTTGCAAAAACCGATAAATCCATTTTTGAAGATTTTGAAGTATGGTCTCTGTCATAAAGCACAAAATAATACCTTTTAAATGATATATTGTTCACTACAGATAAAGGTAAATTTTTGAAGTTATGGGCAAAAGGGCCAAAAATTTTCTTATCATTCTCTTTGTTTTTCTTGACCTTTAATCGCAAATAACTCCATTTGACAAATATGGACCTATCGGTTTTTGCAAACAAACTCTTCATAGTGTATACAGCTGTATAATATATGATATATGATTCTAAGCAATAGATATTCGTCTTCTTGGACATGACTTGTATCATCATGCTCAAGATGGTGGAAATATATTTTGCTTGGAATTTGTGGCACAGGTATATAGGGAGAGAATTTCTATTTGCAGCCATTTTCATTAGATAGCATTCAACCAAGTCTGTAATACAACAGATCCTTCAATCCTTCCTCGTTCTTTTATCACGGGCTCGTCAAAGACATGATAACCAACTTTCTGGTATAATGTGAGTCTGGAACTGCCTATATGCTTTCCAACAATTAGAAGAGACAAATCGTAAGTCTTAACAAACTGTATTTTCCCAGAAAAGAACTAGTCTCCAAATCTTCACATGTGCAAATGTGATTTCATACTCATCGGATCCTTTGTAAATGAGCAGTCTCCTCATGAAAAAAATACGAAACATTAATTCCTTAAATAGTTACTACATCAACTTTACAGACTCAAACCGAATTGCTTTAAGCTATCTTTTCTTTCCATTTAGGATCTAATGCTCAAGAAACTTTCTTGTATATATGAGTCTGGACCTGACCATATGCTTTCAACATTCATTACCAGAGATAAATCGTAAGTCTGGATATTCCCACAAAGGGATGGTCTCAAAATCTCCACATATGCAATTGTGATTTCATACTCGACCAGATTCTTTGCAAACGAGAATTCTGCTCATGAAATGAATGCGAGACATAAATTCCTTAAACAGTTAGTACATTAACTTTACAAACTGAAACTGAATTGCTATAAACTATTTCTATTTCCATTTTTATGCCTCCGCCAACGAAGTGGCCGGAGGCATTATGTTTTCGGGTCGTCCGTCCGTCCGTACGTCCGTATGTCCGTACGTCCGTCCGTGTACGTCTGTACGTCCGTCCCGTTTTGTTTTTGTCGATATCTCAAGAACCGTGAGGTGGTTTTGCATCAAACTTGGTATGAGGGTATATCCTGGAGGGATGATAATTTGTTTGGATTTTAGGGTCATGGGGTCAAAGGTCAAAGGTCACAGGTTATTTTGTGAAAAAAAGGTTGAAATTTCATGTTTTTCTCCATATCTCACAAATGGTTCTAGGTATCTTCATGGAACTTAGTATATATGCATGTACCGATGGGCAGTGATTATCTAGGAAAGTTGGGGGTCATGGGTCAAAGGTCAGGGATGAAAGGTCAAGGTCAGCTCCTCAAAATATCACTACTTTCCTTATATTTATGCAATGCCTGAAGGATTTTTTTTAACTTGATGTATGCATGTATAACCCAATATATATGGGAAGTTTCTTGCCAAAAGGTCAAAGGTCAAAAGGTCAAAGGTCAAGTGAAAGTGCTAAATTGCACTTCTTCCTCAATATCTCAAAAGTAACTCAAGGTATTATCATGAAACTTACATATTTATGCATGTTCTACCTAACAGTGATTCTCTTTGAAACTGTGAGGTCAAAGGTCAAAGGCCAGGTTTAGATAAAACTATTTTACCATTTGATACTGAAATTATACTTTTTCTCAATACCTTGAAATTTACTCAATGCATAAACTTATAAAAGGGTCAAAAGTCAAGTAAAAATCATCAGTTCCCCCAAATACCTGCACTCTGACGTTTTAATCATTCGTCCAATTGAACCTAGTTCTAGGAAAGTGAACATTCAGCACATTTGTGGCAAACCTGTCATTTTAATATTTGCCAATTGTGTGAAACTGTCATCACACATTGTCAAGACATTGTACTATAGACCTATTAGGAGAACCATGCATTATGGCGGAGGCATACACCAGTCGCCGTAGCGACATTTCTAGTTTAGTATCTAATGCTACAGGACGGATTCGCGTAGCTTTTATTGTCACAATGAAGTGATATGAACGATATGAATGAACGGTTCGCAGATTCAGTATCTTTGGACTCGAACGCTGTTAGATCGTCCTTGATATGCGCTCATGTTTTAAAGTATTATTTCAGATGCTATGGCTACAATAAACAAACATGGTGACAAGGATCGCCTTGGAAGATACCCGGTCCACCTGTCATTGATAATGACGCACCTTCGGAAATCCTTGTACAACCACACACGTACAAAACTAACTGTTCTTCTACAATGAATAGCCAGTTTAAAGGTGTCGTATGTATAAGCTACCAGAGGAGGAATATGATGGCGGGAGGCTTACCCCCACCCCTTGCCGGCTTTGACAAATTAAACTCTGTTTGATTTTCAGCACAATGACTGATGTGTACCATGAATTTGTCTTTCAATAATCTACATTGCATGAACCACATTAATTGTTAATCAAAATCAAACATAATTGTTTAAGTATTCAAAATTAGATTTGGCATGAATTTGGAACAACTCTGAAACCAAAGCAATGGCACCTAAAATGTCAAACTTAGTTGAACTGGGTGAAATATGGTAAACACATAGCACGCGAACCTCTTAAACTTGTTTATCGTAATCTGAATGACAATGCAGGCTGTCATCTACGGTATCCTTAGCCTGTATGCATTCGCCAAAACAATATGTTTTCATTGCACCGTTGTAAACATCGGCAATCATCGAAAGAAGGTCGAGATGTGGTTGTTCTTGTGATGATTATTTTTCTATTGGCTGACAATATTATTAATACATCAGACCTCCTGGACTTTGGGTATTGTAATGACGCCTTTAATACACGTGCGTTCACAACTTAACGTTGGCGTCCATAGCAACGGCACTATGAGCATTGTGTGGTGAGGCTTACTTTAGAAAACCGTTTGTTTGGAAACTTTCATGGTCCATTGGTGATCTTCGCATTCAGTCAACCACATCACTGAACCAGCTCTTTTAAAGGTCGTGCCTAGTCTGTATTCATATTTGTCCATACACATATTTGAGTCTTAAGGTAGGGTGATATTTGTGAAGAAAAAAAAAATTATTTCTAGTGGCATCTTCGAGAGAAAGTTTGGAACCAGTATGGAAGGCGCATGTCCATGACACCACCAGGAGGGAGTTTTGATCATAACTGGCCGAAACTCCCCGTGCCTGGTGGAGAACAACAGTGTAGGCCTACTTATGATTCCCCTGGTATAAACGCATGAGTTTTACATCATCACAAGTCATGTTTGTTTTTATCCTGACAATGTCTTTAAAAGCATCTCTTTCTGTCACATAATTTAAGTCATCCTTATTTCATTTCTAAACGAACTCTAGCGCACCGTACAAAATTCAGAGAAAAGTCAGCTTTGACAGTAAAGATTAAAAAAGACAAACTATAAACTTCATATAAAGTAGTGAATACACACACACACACACACACACACACTTGCATATATGTATATATAATCAAATACATATGTTTATATATAAATACATATATATATACGTATATATATGTATATATATATTCATATATATGTATATATATATATATATATATACATATATATGAAGAGTTTGTTCGCAAAAACCAATAAGTCCATTTTTGAAGATTTTGAAGTAAGGTCTCTGTCATAAAGTACCAAATGATACCTTTTAAATGATATATTGGTCACGACATATAAAGGTACATTTTTGAAGTTATGGTCAAAAGAAGCAAAATTTTCTTATTATTCTCTTTATTTTTCTTGACCTTTAATCGCAAATATCTCCATTTGGCAAATATGGACTTATCGGTTTTTGCAAACAAACTCTTCATATATACATATATATATATATATATATATATATATATATATATATATATATAGGCCTATATATATCAATTCTGCAAATAATGGCTAGATCCAATAAAACAAAAAAACTTGTCGAATGTGAATCCTCGAAGAAGCTGGAATTTTTATAATGACGTTGCAAGTAGCAAGGAAGGAAGGGAAGAGAAGGAAAGAAAGACACCTGACATGCACAATTACGAGGCAACACATTATAGAGAGGGAGATGACACGTAGATTTGTAGTCAATGCACCCAATAAAGCAAAACACTCATGAACAATTTACATTGAGTTGCGTTTGATGAAAAATTAAGAAAATCATGACAAAGAGTGGCGAGGAATTTTGTAACGGTTATGAGAATGAGGGCCTATCTGGGCGCATAACGGTTGTATGATGTATATATATATATATAAATTAATGTTTGCAAACGATTGTACTGAACTGGCGTCTCTGAAGTCGCTCACATAACAGTTCCAGCTCTCGGACCGGTGTACATATAAACATGAATAAACACATATATAAATGCAAGCGGTATTTGGGGCTTAGATGAATAGTGTTTTTTTTTTTTATAGAGCATGTGATTTTTATCTTAGAGTGGGGAAATATACCCCTCATGATGCAGTTATGGGTGATATGGGTTGGGATCCCCCCCTTTTTTTTTATTATCAGTGTCAAGCAATTGCTAGGCTTTGGTGTGACCTAAGTAAGTACACTAGTGACCGTTATCCTGGCAACATTTTCTTGTGGTCTAAATCCCTGGCAAATAATGGTGTTAAGACTCGGTGTTATAAGGTCAAACAATAACTGAAAAATTGCAATGTTTACATGCTGAACCTTTGACTGAGCTTGTTCGTACACAAAATTTTGTGAGCGCTGTATCCATAGCATGTAAAACATTTGTTGAAAATAAATAGAAATGCTCACTGTTTGAGGATAGAAGGAGAGTTCTTCTATCCAGAAACAAACTCAGAACTTATCGAAGTTTCAAGCACTCTATGAATACCTCTAAATATGTTACTCAGTGTCAGAATAAAATCTAATAGGCGAGCATTAGCTTTGTTCAGAAGTGGTTGTGCCCCTATTGCTCTTGAAACTGGACGTTAAAAAAATGTCCCATACGATGAAAGATTTTGTATAATTTGTAATTCCGGTGATGTAGAAGATGAGTTTCATATTGTTTTATGATTTGTTCTGCATATGATGATTTCAGATCACAATTCCTATTCAGTATTATATCAGAAAGAGATCCTACTTCTCCTCAATTGCCTGTTTACCAAGAATTCCTTTATTTAACGTCATCAGATTCACTGTGCTGTCAAGTAACCAGTTTTGCCAACCTTATTTTAACGTGGCGTAACAATTCATTATTTTTCCACATCTGAATAACTCTTTCATGTAATATTCAGCCCACCATATTCTCTCTTTTGTTGTGTTAAATTATTTGTTATTGTCTGTATGTATTACTTGATATATTTACAGATTTTGTATTACTTTCTATGTTTGATGTATCACTCATAGGCCTCCGAGGCCGGCCGTTCGTGTGACGGGTGTGATTTTTTTTAAATAAAGAAATAAAGAAGAAACAAATATAGATATATTTTGCATCAAAAAAAGTTTGTAAAGGGAGGTAACTCAAACTCAAGGAGTGTTTCGTAGGATTGTTGACGGAAGATCTATTTCTGGAAAACTTGAATTCCCAAACGGTGTGCCACCGAATTGATGTTGTCACTGTAATTATATTTCCCAGAAGAAACAGATACATAGGGAGCCTACCTTTAATTTTCTTTTGAGTTTCTCTATTTTACAGAGCATGGGATCTGTATATTTATGAGAACATGGAGCAGTGCTCCAATTAAGGTATCATTTTGTCCTGTCAATGATTTGTATAGTATGGTAAGTTCAATAGTTCCTCAATGAAAAAGCCGAGTTCAATAATAAAATCTTTTTTTTTTAAAATCTGAGTAGCCAACTTTAAATATAAATCGTGTTTCAATAGAATTTGACTGAAAAAAAAATAAAAAAATCCTCTTCTTTAATAGGGTAAGTTAAGTTACCGCAACACCACTATGTGCACACACACACACACACACATACACATAATACCACGAAGCAACTCAGGTGGAATTCCCCAGTCCTCTTTAAGGGAACCTTTTTAACTACGTACCTGTACTTCCCCAGAAGAGAAAAACTAAGGTATGGACGGAAGAAGAAAAAAAACAAAAAACTCTTGCAATTGTTTGGTAGACAAAGAGGCTGCTCGATTTTCTACTCCACGTGAGGAAAAAGGCGCCATCTCCGATGAGGTGCAGTCATCTACTAAAGCGATTTTGTATTACAAATAAAGCATGTACTGTTTTGGGTCAGGCATGGAACTCTAGTAACCGTAACGCCACTAGTATGCATTCCATTGCCATTTCTGCTGACACACACACACACACAGACACACACAAACCCATACACACACACACTTTTTTTGTCAATTCAATTACTTTTTTTCGTTCCAACAAAAAGTAATACATAATACAAAGTATACACTTGACAAATTATTTCGTATAACAATTTGTAAGAAGTACAAGTCTAGTAGATACAATGAATGAAGAGAGGAACAATGCATACTCCGCAATGACGACAAAAGTAGATAAAGCGATGGAAAAAAGTGATGTACTGAAGAGCGGAGCTTGTAAAAGTAAGACGTGGATCACTCGAAAAAGAATATATAATTCATACATATATATAGAACATGCAAATATATATAGATATATGTATAATATTATGTATATATATATATATATATGTATGTATGTATGTATATATATGTATATATACATATATATATATATATATATATATATATATATATATATATATATGCATGATTACTGATATAATGATGTCCATTGTAATTATCACTTCCTTGGGTGTGCCAATCAGGGGTGGTCCGTAAAAAAAGAGTGTAAGACTTTGTATTAGCACATCATGTTTTTTTCTGTTACTTTTGTATCATTTTTGCATTTTATTATTTTTTTTTTTTACAGGTTCTTTCGACGGGTGCACCCTCTCCCTCTCGTCGACCCGCCCCATGGGGCCCCGGTGGCTGGCCCGAGTGAAAGGCCGCTGTCACGACCTGGATATGAGGAAGCAGAACGCCATGAACCGACAAAGATCAATTTACCAAGACTGACCCTCCGGAGAAAATTACTGATACTTCTCGTCTTGCTGCTCGTCATTCTAGCTGTAGTTATTATTACCCTCGCGGTAACACTCACGCGAGGTATGTGAGGTTGAATTCTATATTGATTAAAATATCATGAATCCTATGTATTCGATAATATCCATTAAAAAAGTCATTATGAGGCCTTCACTGGGGCCACACAACCGACTCTTTAAAAAATCGAGAAAAAAAAAGAGACATGAAAACCCATGACTTTCCGAGGATTTGGGAAGGGGGTGGGGGAGGGGGAGAGGTTATAGCGTTGACGTTTACCAGCCCTCGGCCCTCGGCCCGCAGACCAAACCCCTCCACACACATACACAAACAAACAAACAAACAAACAAACAAACAAACAAACAAACAAACAAACAAACGGCCCTTGCTTCCAAGTTGTTGTTTTTTCAAATTAAAATGAAATTTCCAATAACACATGTTTGTTATCGATACAGATTCAAATAAAACGAAACAAAGTTACCATAGTATCTATTAAAGATTGATGTCATAGCACGGATTGTAGAGATACACAATGAACTCTATATATTCGCAAATATGTCACGGTGGAAAGCTGGTTTTCATTACGTTCAGTACTATGACAGAAACCTGGACCCCTTATCGACAGAACTTTGTGTGCGAAATCAATTTCAAACGAGAAAGAACTTTCTTAATTATGCCAAGAAAGGGGGTGGGAAGGGTTTCAATATCGAAGAGGAACTTAAGGATGATGAATACAGAAACACCCGATGTACAAAGCGCCATATAAATGCAATTATTATTATTATTATTATTATCATCATCATCATCATTATCATTATTACTTTTATTTTCAGGTAGTTAAATTTGTTCATGGTGGACCAAGCTTTATACGTGGGTAGAGATTCGTCAGCCATCTTTTTGAGAGTTTACTTTTGTAAGCTGTTGATCTCAAAATACCTCCAAAACAATTAACTCGTTATTCTCGCAAATCGCGTCAGCCAGACATGTTTCATGGTAGACCCTTCCGAGGTATTGCAAGAAAATTCAAAATGGCTGAAGATGAATTTTGAGCTCTGCTCAGAACTATGTTTTGGCTTTAACTATATATTATATGAATATGTTTACGATGAAGTCGTACTTCATAGTATAGCCTTTTCAGTGCTGGTGTTTATTTGAAGAGGCCACTGCTGTAATAATTCCCTTCATCATTTCCGGGTACTTTTTGTTTATTTATTTGCTTTTGTTTTACTTTTTACAATCGAGTGAAGAGGGGCATTTTGGATAGAAAAGAAATACTGGATAGAAATAACGAGCAAGATGCGAACTTGTGAGACACAGGTATAGTCTGGAAAATTTATTTACTCTACCACAGTGCATGTTGTAAGTTTTGCTCGTGTGTTGGTTTTTGTTTCTTATTCTGTTTGTTTATTTTGATTGTTTTTCTTACTCATGTCTCCTAACCACAGATTCCAGAGGGGAAATTCTACAAACGACCACTTCGAGCAGCAATACCACACAGAGTTGGGGAAGAATTATTGGTGAGCTGTTTATCCAAACTAACCCTGTCTTGTATATGCGAATTACCTTTATTAAGCTATGCATGGCCAAATCATTTCCTCTCCTCATAGATTTATAAAAAGGTTGGACAAATGCAGCACCTGACACTTCTACCGACTTTATTTTCATTTTTTAAAATTTTCTTCCATTTCCTTCAAGTGGAAAAAAAGATTGAAGATATGAATTTGAGACGATATTATTATGCTGAAAATGCAATATATATACTGTCATATTCTCTTGTGATTCGCCCTCTTCCTTTCAAGTGATTCTTGGCCTTTTTCAATCAATCTTTGCAAGACCCTTTTAAACCATAACACGATCCCTCCTGTGTAGGAAGATAATAGTCTTAATTCTATGGAGAGATGATATAAGTGTAACGTATAGACAAGGAGATGTACATATTGCATAGAAACTCCTACTTTCAATGTTCAAGAGTGATTTCTTGCTTTGGAATTTCTGATGATAAATGCTTTCATAAATCATTTCTTCAATCACTTCGTCAAATTTGACGAAAATCAACGAGTTGACCCCCCCCCCCCCCCAAAAAAAAAAAACCAAATTAAATATATATATATATATATATAATATAATATATAGGGTCTATATCATTTATGCCAATTAATGCATTATGTATGCGTGAAATCAGACTTTTTGCAATAAATCTCTAAATAAAGCTTTAAAAAAGCATACTTTTTTTTCTTAAAGGGATGGTACAGTATTTTTGGAGATGAGGATTGGGCTTTTAACTTTTTGCGAGATACCAAGAACACACTTATGAAATAGTACAGAGCATACCACTTTAAGAGGAATTCAAAGTTTACTTGATGAAAATTGGGTTTGGAATGACTGAAACATCCAAAAACAAAGTAAAACAAAGCGATCGTAATAAAAGGTGGGTCCCACACTCTATTAGAATCGCTCTGTTTTGGATATCTCAACCATTTCAAAACCAATTTTCATCAAATAAACGTTGAATCCCTCATGGAATTGTTGCACGCTCTTTCATATTTCATAAGAGGTTTCTCATCATCTCACCAAATAATGTTAGAAACCTGATAGTAGGTCTCAACCAAAACTACACGATCCCTTTAAAGTTCTGCCTACATGCTAATGAATGGGAAGGCACTTCGGAATAAAAGTCGCATGCGTACGATCGAAATTACAACTGATTGATACAGATCAATTCAGTGCTTATTTACGTCGCGGTAGGGCAAAGAATTTCATGAATTTGAACGATCGTAATTAGTTTACACATTATGTAATCTCAAAATACCCCAAAACAACTCATCGCGTCAGCTAGCCATGTACTGTTTCTTGATGGACACTTTCGACAATTTCTGATGATCACTGTAACGATGTTTTGTTATTTTTGGTATTTTTTAAAAACAAATGACATCTGACATCCGCTAACACGTCGTGCTTTTATTCCACATAGCACTTGTTCCAGTAACCACTACCCTGAAACTTGCCAACCAGACCTTTATTCCGGACTACTCGTCACCAACTTCGCAAGCTTACTTAAACTTAGAGGAAGTTCTGGTCCTGTCGGTAAGAAAGGAATTTGACATTCAGATCTCGTGATCTAACAAGATCGATATCATATTTTGGTATATAACCAGTGACTTTTATACAGTACAAATAAAGCACATCCATTGGGGAAAAATCTATAGCTAAATAAAAAGAAATAACGAAAAAAAGAAGAAGATAGTTACCCTTCTTTGAAACAAAGTATACCTGATAGATAATCCCATATCAAGATTATAAATGTCTCATGTTCTACTAGGGCGAGAATAAAAGACTTACAGAGAAATTCACAATTTGGCCCCATTTTTTTTCTCTCTCTTCTTTCTTTGTTTAAAACAACAACAACAAATTCACATCTTCTTGGGAGACGTCAATGTGGGGGCGCTGTTGCATACCGGATAAGATTGCCGACTCCGAATTGCATTGGAGGACCCGAGTTCGATTCCCGCCCAGTGCTTATGTCCTTGGACAAGATTTTTTCACCCACTATGTCCCTCTCCAACCAGGTGTATAAATGGGTACCTGGCAGCCCTAGCGTAATGATAATGGCAGTAGCCTCTGGTAAAGCAGTGGAAACACTGAGGAGATTGCCCTAGATAAAAAAGATGATGCCGAGATTCATAACATTGCACTGACTTCAATGTTGATTGCAGGTTCATTTTGCTCGCATTCAAGAGAAATAACACTTTTGTCATTTACTTCCTTTCCCTGAAAAAGACCGTATTGTAAGTTTAACGTTTTATAGTAATTGATCTATCATCAATCTATCATTAATTACGTTACAATACGTCTGAAAAAAAAATGAATGAATGAATGAATGAATGAATGAATGAATTAATGAATGAATGAATGAATAAATAGAATGAATACGTCTGGAAAGTGATTAAGGCTTGATAGGAATGTGTTAAAGGAAAGCATGAAATCATTCGCATGATAATACACAAATAAAACTTTATACATGTCCAAAGATACATATTACCCATAAACGCACACATACACACAAATTACAGTTCGTTATATTTCGAACACACGTACATACGCACACGCACCCCCATCACCTTTAAATGGTATTCATTCAATACCATTCAAATAATACAATGGTAATATTATAAACTGCTACTGCTGTACAAAGCATAACACAATTTAGACAAGTATATCCTTCCTTTGTACATTTTTTTTTCGCAGAAGTAAAACTAGAGCTTGATTATTTAAATACTTATTATATCATTTGTCAGATTAGTATCAACTGAAATAAAAAACAAACAATCATACAGCGAAACAGAATGGAATAATGTCATGATAGAACAAACAAGCCCGTCCCCCCCCCCCCCCACAGCTCTCCGCAGCTCCTATACCCTGTACTTATATACGTTTGTCCAGATCCCTTTGCCCCTCACTGGCCCGGGGCCACTAAAAATTCATGTCAGGCCACCAAATATACCCCTTGGTGCAATGCCCGATTGAGCAACTAAGATTCAAAATGGAATAGGCCTACCACATTTGCTGTTATGTCAGGCTACAACAATTTCAGCTTTAAAGATTTTAATGGTCCGAACGGGCCACTAGACGACAACAAAAAAGAGGCCCAGATTAACATTAAATATACTTACACGTGTATGTGCACATCAAATCTTGTCTGCTGCACATGGATGTAGTCAATGTTAAGTCAATTTAAAAGGCTTTATAAAAAAACATATTTCTGATGAAATGTGCTGTGCAACTATAAGTATAAGTATACATTGTTTCCACCTCTGCCTCTTTTCTTCTCTTTTCATTGTATCTTCCACCTTTGTTTTATCAATTGAATTTATATGATAATTGTTAAGTTGAAATGTACATAATTGTTTGTAGGGAATCATTTCCAACAAGCCTCTTGTGTGCTTTCTATGATCCCTCCATTCAAAATGTATGAATTGTACCAAGGCAAATGTATTTGATTTTTGTAAATGTTATGCTTTGATATGGAAATAAATGAATGAATAAATGAATGAATGAATGAGTGAATGAATGAATGAATGAATGAATGAATGTATGTATGTTGCTCATATTACGCTCTGCTATTGGTCTTTATATCAATCCAACAGATTAATGAGGCGTTTGGTGCTGATGAAGCAGTTTCAACCTACGCAGGGACAGAAGTGATAGGCTTCTCGTAAGTAACACTACCTTGCACTCAGCAATCAGCATTGAGTCTGCATGTCACTACTACTGGCAGGTACTAATGCATAGATTCCATTGGTCGTTTGCAGAAGTGGTCCCAGCAAGGTTTATGTGGTTCCTTCTTGATAGCCACGGATTGTGCTCCTGTGCTGTGTACCATTAGTTCCGGGTGCATGTCACGAGACCGACACCCACGAGTGTATAGCCTACGAGTTATACAGCCCACGAATCATACAGCTAATGAGTTCGACCCTTAGCAAACAAGGTCCACGAGACCAACACATTGAACCCCGTGTTGTATCTGTAGAACTCGTGGGCTGTTTTTACCTAGTGTCGGTCTCATGTGCTTTATTTGCCTAGTGTCGAACTCGTGGGCTATTTTTACCTATAGGGTCGGTCTCATGGGCTTTATTTGCCTAGTGTCGAACTCGTGGGCTGTATGACACATGGGTGTCGGTCTTGTGTGATGACCCGGTAGTTCCGAGTCCGTGCACTTTGATTAGAATACTTTATACGAATTTCAAAGTTTGCAATCATTCGTTTTGTGGTGTTTGTTTTAGTCTTCGTTATTTTTATCACAACAGATATTTGCCTTCGAGATATGAGGTAATTTACATTTCGGCTCGTTTAACACAAATTGTCAAGGCAGTACTCTGCTTACCTTTTATCCTCATATTTGAAGGGTATAGAATTAAATCTGAAGTTCTCACGGAAGACGGAGATCAAAATACTTTGTATAGCAGTAATAGAACGCATGCATTTTGTGAATGCACGGGTTTGTACGTAGAGGAGGTTGTTTAAGACTCCTGCTTTTATAGGCTCACTCTCTTTTTGACATTTCAGTCTCAACTTTGTACAGTTTTGAAAACTAATACAAGTGAAAAATACAGCTGATATTCATTTATTTCTCAATCATTTCTCGTGTGTGTGTGTGTGTGTGTATATATATATATATATATATATATATATATATATATATATTTATACATACATATATATATATATATATATATATATATATATATGTGTGTGTGTGTGTGTGTGTGCATGTGTGCGTGTGCATGTGCGTGTGCGTCCAGACCCGGAAGTGTCATCGCTCACCTTGTGATCAGCATACAATACCAGCAGGACAAAGTACCATGTGACAATGAGGCGTCAGAGAGTTTGAAAAACCAGGCAAGTGAAATGAAAAACTTATAGGCCCTAATTCACGAAGGTGGCACCATTGAAACCATGGTTTGAACCATGGACAAAGACCGTAGTTTTGTATGGGGCGCCAAATGTCACATGGCCTACTTCGTTTAATACGAAATCAGTCGTTTCGTCGATTTCGACGACGAAATGTTCATTTTATTACGAAATGTTATCATTACGTCGACGAAATTACTGATTTCTATAAACGAAATATGCCATGCGACACTTGGCACCCCTTAAAAAAATCTACGGCCTTTGTCCATGATTTAAACCGTGGTTTCAATTGTTCCACCTTCGTGAATTCGGGCCAACGTGTCCTATTGTTTTTATTTTTTGTTCGGCAGTTATCTAAAATGTATTTTCATTTATTTTTGTCATTTTGAACGAACATTCTGATCTCATACCACCTTGATTTCATCCCCTTTCCGTTGTTTTTTTTTCTCGTTCCGTTAAAACCGTTGTTGCATTAATTATTGTGAAAGAAGGTTGTCTTGATACACATGTCTTGATATGGTAAAATACTTGGAACGTGAGGTACTAATGATCAATTGACAAGAAAAAAAAAACAGTACCTGGTTTTATCTTTGAATATTTGTAATTTACTTGGAACGTGAGGTATTAATGATCAATCGAAAAGAAAAAAAAAGCAGTACCTGGTTTTATCTCTGAATATTTGTAGTTGAAAATTAATCATTCTGAAAGTGCAAGGGTAATGTAGAATGTAGTGTACCGTCGATGTAAATTGGGAAAAAAAATCCTTAAAACGATTCCCTGTACATTTTTTGTAGTTACTAAAAACATGGTAGATTTGTGGAACGTAAGTTCCAAATGAGCTTATTGATCAATATGAGAAAAGTTATGGTGTAACTATAATGCTGCTACATTCATTTAAGACAGACGGACGTGTAAAAATGTCAGATACATGTATGAAATTGATATGTGACATGATTCGGGGACATGATTACAACACATGCTTGACGATCAGAACTTTATACAGCTCGAGTTGGAGTTTCCAAACGCATAAAACAATATTCTGCATTACGCCACTACAGCCTTTAAAACTTTGCTGTTATTTTGCGCCAGTTTTCAGACACTGCGACAAGTTCTGTAAGGAGGGTACTGGAGGAGGCAACAAGCGAAAACTCCTCGTCTGTACTGGTCAGTCTTGGAGGAAGCCTGCAATCCCTTGCCAGCAATCTGACAGGTATTGTTGAGGTTTCCGAAGTGACATCACTTGAACCTCGCCGCTGCAATTGGGTCTAGGGCAATAACCCTATGGGCAATTGCCCCGAACCCTTCCTCTGCACCTAATCTTAAACCTAACCCTAATCTTCCTCTGGACATAAACCTTAAGCCTAACCCTAATCTTTACTCTAACCTTACCACTAACCAGCATTTAGCAGGGGGTAATTGTCCTGATACCACTGCACCTACTAGATAGTTGACCAAGAAACTGTAAATGCATGGAAATTCTTGAAGTGTTCATAATATCGTTGTAGGATTATCGTCAATAAAGGATTTATAATCAATTTAAGCAAATTTCAGTCAATACCAATATTGTGTGTATGTGTGTGTGTGTGTGTGTAGATGTATTTTGCCTAGGGTTCTAGGGAAGCGCGTGAATGCTTAGGAGGAAACACCACGGAACCACAAGAGGAATGACTGGACATTGAGGCTAAGGTTCCTTGTCAAATGCCCCTAAAAAGTAACAAACCAAGTTTATGGGACACTTGGCTCGTCATAGACGTATAGCAAATCTGAAATACGATTAATTTTTAGGGTTTAACTGCTTTCACATTTCGCGGATGCCTTCCCACAAATTGATTCTGAATCAACAGCATTTTTGTTTTTAGTTTTAAATGCAAGTGTAGGGTGTATTGTCGTTCGGATGATATTATAAAGAATTAACTTTGATACTGCATATAATGGAATGTAATACTCATTTATGTTTGGGGTACACTCTCCACATGTTTGTTTGTTTTGTCTTGTCTTATTTTTGTTTTACTTCTAGAGATACGCCCTAGCATTTTCAAATTTCCCACATGTTACTTGTATCTACATGGCCTATTCATCTTTGCTGGAAATAAATGTAATTGAACATAAAATTTAAGGCAAAGCAATGTTGCAATATTGCGTGCGCTCTAGTCCGCACTCCATATCATGCCTGCTATAAAATGTTGAAATAGACCATAGTGTGATTAACTCCACAGAAAAGCCAATGAAACTATAGACCACCGCGGAACATGGCTTAATTGCCCGAATTCATGAACGTGGTACAATTGAAACCGATGACCATATATATCATCGACGAAATAACCGATTTCGTAACGAAATAGGCCATGCGATACTTGGCGCCCTCTAAACCATGGTTTCAATTGTACCGCCTTCGTGAATTTGGGCCAATGTATTTTGTCTCGTGGGTCTTGTTTGCCTAGTGTCGGACTCAGGGGCCTCATTTGCTTATACTATAGTAGTATCGAACTGGGCTGCATGACTAGTGGGCTATATAATTCGTGGGTGTCGCTGTCGTGGGATGACCCATATTTTCCGCTGTGGCCTATGGTTTCATTGGCTTTCCTGTGGTCGACCTTGTGACGTGCACCTGAAATATAAGCCAACTAGAAACGCTTGTATTTGATTGAGACAATATATGACGATCTTTTGATCTGCGGCACAAACGCTAAGACGACGCTGTTTACTGATAAGGCAAAAAAGTGGTGTTCGGCGCAAGTGCGAGACAAGTGTCTCCTTTGTTGTCCAACCCCCGGAAGTTGCGTCGTCTTAGCGTTCGCGTCCCAGAGCTTATGCTCCCTATTGTCGTCATGATGCTGTACCATTTTTGTGTGCAATCCAATTAAAAACCACAAGCCTGTGATCCATTACTTTGTCATGTACTCTTTTCGATGGTTAAGGGTGCTCTAACTTTATCAAAGAGGTTATTTGCATTCAGGGGAGATAATGAAGACTTTATGATTCGAGTGCGAAATGTGGTGTCGTTTCTCAATACCACCTCTTATTTTTCAGATATTCAAATTCGATGGCTGGATTCTGATTGTGACACGGTTGTCACAGTATTAGAGGAAATAACCGCAGAATTGTCAGCAACAGGTGACCTTTCTCTTCCAACTTATCATAAGACAGTTGAATATTCAATTAAAATGATGTGTTTTACATGTCTATAGATACAAAATAATTTGTTATATTATGTAGCATTTGACATGTTTTCACATATATGTAGATATTATGTACATAAATAACATATATTCATATACAATACGTGCGTATGTATATCTGTGCATGTGCTTATGTCTATGTATGTGTTTAAACTTATTTCTTGTGTTTGTACCGTTCAATAATGTACCAACGAAATACGAATCCCAATTACAAATTGTCGGTATGAGTAATGATTAAAACGATAGTCATGCTAATTTCCACTCATACAAAAGAAAAAAAGGAATTTAATTCTTCGATGCACGAAAACCTGTTGGGACGTAATATGACAAGTAGCCCAACAGGAATGAAATTCACGAATCCCCTTTCATCTTCACGTCTTCTCTTCAGAGAATTTTACCGTCGAAATGTCAACACTGAATGATATCGTCACGGTTCTGGGGGAAACTAGCAGAGATCTCGACGTAACTGATAGCCCAATGACATCGGATTCAGGTCCAACCAGAGTTACATCTGACTCAGATCCACTCAATGTTACATCGGATTTAGGTCTGACCGATGTAACATCGGAATCGGTAACAAAAAGTGATACAACGGATCCAGGTACGACCAGTGTTACATCGGATTCAGTTCCGACAAGTGTGAACATGGATTCAGGTACGACCAGTGTCACAACGGATTCAAGTACGAGCAGTGTTACCTCGAATTCAGTTTTGACCAGTCAAACAACTGATGCAGATACGACCAGTGTTACAGCAAATTCAGGTACGACCAATGTCACAACGGATGCAATTACGACCAGTCATACAACTGATTTATTGACGACCAGTCTTACAACGGATCCAGGTACGACTAGTGTAACGTCAGATTCATTGCCGACCAGTCATACTTCTGTTTTATTGACCACCAGTCTTACAACGGACGAAGGTACGACCCTTGTTACAACGGATTCAGGAACGACAAGTATTACATCGGATTCAGTTTCAACCCGTCATACAACTGATTTATTTATCACCAGTCTCACAACAGATGCAGGTACGACTAGTGTAGCATCGGATTCAGTTTCGACCAGACATACAACTGGTTTATTTACGACCACTCTTACAACGGATGCAAGTACGACTAGTGTAACTTCAAATTTAGTTCCGACCGGTCATACAACTGATTTATTTACGACCAGTCTTACAACGGATGCAATTACGACCAGTCATATATCTGATTTATTGACGACCAGTCTTACAACGGATGCAATTACGACCAGTGTTGCAACGGATTCAGATACGACCAGTCATACAACTGATTTATTTACAACCAGTCGTACAACGGATGCAATTACGACTAGTCATACATCTGATTTATTGACGACCAGTCTTACAAGGGATGCAATTACGACCAGTCTCACAACGGATGCAGTTGCGACCAGTCATACATCTGATTTATTGACGACCACTCTTACAACGGATGCAAGTACGACTAGTGTAACTTCAAATTTAGTTCCGACCGGTCATACAACTGATTTATTTACGACCAGTCTTACAACGGATGCAATTACGACCAGTCATATATCTGATTTATTGACGACCAGTCTTACAACGGATGCAATTACGACCAGTGTTGCAACGGATTCAGATACGACCAGTCATACAACTGATTTATTTACAACCAGTCGTACAACGGATGCAATTACGACTAGTCATACATCTGATTTATTGACGACCAGTCTTACAAGGGATGCAATTACGACCAGTCTCACAACGGATGCAGTTGCGACCAGTCATACATCTGATTTATTGACGACCACTCTTACAACGGATGCAAGTACGACTAGTGTAACTTCAAATTTAGTTCCGACCGGTCATACAACTGATTTATTTACGACCAGTCTTACAACGGATGCAATTACGACCAGTCATATATCTGATTTATTGACGACCAGTCTTACAACGGATGCAATTACGACCAGTGTTGCAACGGATTCAGATACGACCAGTCATACAACTGATTTATTTACAACCAGTCGTACAACGGATGCAATTACGACTAGTCATACATCTGATTTATTGACGACCAGTCTTACAAGGGATGCAATTACGACCAGTCATACATCTGATTTATTGACGACCACTCTTACAACGGATGCAATTACGACCAGTGTTACAACGGATTCAGATATGACCAGTGTTACAACAGATTCAGATACGACCAGTGTTACAACAGATGCAATTACAACCAGTCATACAACTGATTTATTGACAACCAGTCTTACAAGAGATACAGTTACGACTAGTGTTACAACGGATTCAGATACGACCAGTGTTACAACGGATGCAATTACGACCATTCATTCAACTGATTTATTGACGACCAGTCGTACAACGGATGCAATTACGACCAGTGTTACAACGGATTCAGATACGACCAGTGCTACAACAGATTCAGATACGACCAGTGTTACAACGGATGCAATTACGACCACTCATACAACTGATTTATTGACGACCAGTCTTACAACAGATGCAATTACGACCAGTGTTACAACGGATTCAGATACGACCAGTGCTACAACAGATTCAGATACGACCAGTGTTACAACGGATGCAATTACGACCGGTCATACATCTGATTTATTGACGACCAGTCTTACAACGGATGCAATTACGACCAGTGTTACAACGGATTCAGATACGACCAGTGTTACAACAGATTCAGATACGACCAGTGCTACAACGGATGCAATAACGACCAGTCATACAACTGATTTATTGACGACCAGTCTTACAACGGATGCAGTTACGACCAGTCATACATCTGATTTATTGACGACCAGTCTTACAACGGATGCAATTACGACCAGTGCTACAACGGATTCAGACACAACCAGTGTTACAACGGATTCAGATACGACCAGTGTTACAACGGATTCAGATACGACCACTGTTACAACGGATTCAGATACGACCAGTGTTACAACAGATTCAGATACGACCAGTGTTACAACGGATGCAATAACGACCATTCATTCAACTGATTTATTGACGACCAGTCGTACAACGGATGCAATTACGACCAGTGTTACAACGGATTCAGATACGACCAGTGTTACAACAGATTCAGATACGACCAATGTTACAACGGATGCAATTACGACCATTCATTCAACTGATTTATTGACGACCAGTCGTACAACGGATGCAATTACGACCAGTGTTACAACGGATTCAGATACGACCAGTGCTACAACAGATTCAGATACGACCAGTGTTACAACGGATGCAATTACGACCACTCATACAACTGATTTATTGACGACCAGTCTTTATACAACGGATGCAATTACGACCAGTGTTACAACGGATTCAGATACGACCAGTCATACAACTGATTTATTTACGACCAGTCTTACAACGGATGCAGTTACGACCAGTCATACATCTGATTTATTGACGACCAGTCTTACAACGGATGCAATTACGACCAGTGTTACAACGGATTCAGACACGACCAGTCTTACAACGGATGCAGTTACGACCAGTCATACATCTGATTTATTGACGACCAGTCTTACAACGGATGCAATTACGACCAGTGTTACAACGGATTCAGACACGACCAGTCTTACAACGGATGCAATTACGACCAGTGTTACAACGGATTCAGACATGACCAGTCATACAACTGATTTATTTACGACCAGTCTTACAACGGATGCAGTTACGACCAGTCATACATCTGATTTATTTACGACCAGTCTTACAACGGATGCAGTTACGACCAGTCATACATCTGATTTATTGACGACCAGTCTTACAACGGATGCAATAACGACCAGTGTTACAACGGATTCAGATACGACCAGTGTTACAACGGATGCAATTACAACCAGTCATACAACTGATTTATTGACGACCAGTCTTACAAGGGATACAGTTACGACCAGTGTTACAACAGATTCAGATACGACTAGTGTCACAACAGATTCAGATACGACCAGTCTTACAACGGATGCAATTACGACCACTCATACAACTGATTTATTGACGACCAGTCTTTATACAACGGATGCAATTACGACCAGTCTTACAACGGATTCAGATACGACCAGCGTTACAACAGATTCAGATACGACTAGTGTCACAACAGATTCAGATACGACCAGTGTTACAACGGATTCAGATACGACCAGTGTTACAACGGATGCAATTACGACCACTCATACAACTGATTCAGATACGACCAGCGTTACAACAGATTCAGATACGACCAGTGTTACAACGGATGCAATTACGACCAGTCATACAACTGATTTATTGACGACCAGTCTTACAACGGATGCAGGTACGACTAGTGTAACTTCAAATTTAGTTCCGACCGGTCATACAACTGATTTATTTACGACCAGTCTTACAACGGATGCAATTACGACCAGTCATATATCTGATTTATTGACGACCAGTCTTACAACGGATGCAATTACGACCAGTGTTACAACGGATTCAGATACGACCACTGTTACAACGGATTCAGATACGACCAGTGTTACAACAGATTCAGATACGACCAGTGTTACAACGGATGCAATAACGACCAGCCATACAACTGATTTATTGACGATCAGTCTTACAACGGATGCAATTACGACCAGTGTTACAACAGATTCAGATACGACCAGTGTTACAACGGATTCAGATACGACCAGTGTTACAACGGATGCAATTACGACCACTCATACAACTGATTTATTGACGACCAGTCTTACAACGGATGCAATTACGACCAGTCTTACAACGGATTCAGATACGACCAGCGTTACAACAGATTCAGATACGACCAGTGTTACAACGGATGCAATTACGACCACTCATACAACTGATTTATTTACAACCAGTCATACAACGGATTCAGGTACGACCGATGTTACCTTAGATTCAGGTACGACCAGTGTCACAACGGACTCAGATACGACCAGCGTTACATCGGACTCAGGATCGAAACTTTCAACTTTTACAGTGTATGAAGGTAGGTGAAATCTAACAAATGATGAAATGATCAGTATTTAGTGTGATTCACTTTAGTATTTTTTACTGATACTTAAATATTCTTATATAGTATTATATGAGGGTTTTTTTTCCTCATGTAATTGCCCTAATGTTTGTTTTCATTCTGTTATCTTAAAACACACTTCCGTCAAACCGTTTATATTGTAGTTTCAAAACACAAACTTTCTCTCATTTCTCCAGCCATACAAGGCAAATGAAATTCAGTAATGAATGGGGAAGAAAATGGATTAAAATGTCGATTCTGTCATTGTCTATTTCTCAAAATATAGAACTTACTAATTGGATAACCACAGAGAACACACATCGTGAACCAACAACATCACCTTCCAACGGTAAGATATGTGATCAAATGGAATGATAAGAAATGAATGAATTTCGACTTACAATCACTTTAGCACAGTGGCGGATCCAGGGAGGACCGCAACCAGCGCAGCCCCCCCTTATTTTTCGTTGAAACAAAAGAAATAAAAAGAAAAAATGGGGGAGGGGTGCGTGCGCCCCCTTAAATTTTGTAAACGCGCCCCCTCTTTACGGAATTCCTGGATCCGCCCCTGCTTTAGCATAATAACCCCTCATCCAAAGAGATTAGTAACATGCATTTATTCTGTATTCTAGAAAAATAAAACACTGCTAAGATAGTAACAAGATGTGTTTCTCCTCATGCAACAGTTACTATTTCCCATTTTTTTTACTTTCAATCTTTAATCATGAACACACTTAGATCACACTGTCTCTTTTGTAGTGACAGAAGACCAATTTTCTCGGATCTTTTAGATCTTGCAAGGTTGATGAAATTCAGTGATTTTTGGAAAGGAATTGGTTTGAGATGTCGAATCTGTCATTATTACTTTGTATATAAAACTTCATGGTTGGATTACCGCAGCCGGCACGAACAGTGAACCAACAGCACTACCCTTTCGATGTTAAAACATTTCCTGATAAAATCAAATACACATTGTATAATAAATACATAAATTTTACTTATATCACTCTAAATAAGCACTCACTACCCATAGTTTAGTTACGTGCAGTTATCCTGGAGCCTAGGGATAAAAAGGTTTTTCTGTTTATTCCAAATTTGTTGTCCTGAAAATTTAAAGTCATGCTCTTTCTAGTGAATGATTTATATTTGTTTGATCACTGTTGTATAGTGAATTAGTCTTAAGATTTGTAATCAGAGGTGGCAAGTTCGAATACCGTCTATCATCGTGCAATGGTAATGTGACCAGAATAGTAAAATTTTAGGAGACTGATGTCCTGGCTGAATTTGTGCCTGTGTGGATGCGATTTCTGCAGTGGATGAAGGTAGCTGAAGTTCAAGAAATCAGATAAATTCTAAGTCTTCAAGTTTTCCGCAGATCCTAAAATACTTTGAATCTTGGAAACTTAGCAAATCACCAAATAACAGTCTATCCCGTGCAGGAGATGGAAGAGAAAATTCAACCAAGCTGTCTTTTTATCTTTATCTTTCTTTACAAACACACAAAAGTATCTTTCAGATAACATTATGTTGATTCGAAATTCAGGCAATTCCTAATTTTTGTTTGTATTCTAAATTCACAAAACACTCGTCGAACGGTGCATATTGTGATCTAAAAAACACCAGTTTCTCTGAATTGTCTGGTAATGCAAGGTTAATGAAATTCAGTAATGTTTGGGGAAGGAAAAAGATTTGAAATGTCTAATTTGTCACCGTTTCTTCACATATAGAACTTACCGATTGGAGTGCAACAGCAGAAAAAATTAGTGAAACACCAACACCACCTTTAAGCGGTAAGATATGTCGGGATGAAATGGAATGATAAGAAATGTATGAATTTTCATTTATGATCACTTTAACATAAGTACCCCTTGTATCGAGAGTAAAGTTACATTAGTAGTTCTGGATCATACGAAAAAAAGTCTTTGTCTTTTTGTAATATGTTTAACAAAGAGATTACCATGGCCTTAAAGGGGTCACCGGGCATAGTGGATAAGACTCTCGACTTTCAATCTGAGGTCCGAGTTTGGATCTGATCAAGTGTCTCCGTCCTTGGACAAGATATTTTTTTTTTCCACTATGTCTCTCTTGATCGACCCTGGTGTATCTATGGTAACCTGACAATGTTGGGGGGTAATGATAATGGGAGAGGCCTCTTGTACAGAAGGAGCAAAACTGAAGAGGCTACCCTGAATAATGAAGACCATATTAGTATATATTTTTATCAAAATCTCTAAGAATGTTAGAGGAAAAGCAAGTAATTTTTCTGTGGTGCAGGATATTTGTCACAATAAGGATATTTCATCACCATCACCATAATTATCTCAAAACCCTTAAACAATCAAATTTCAATAATCATTTTTGACTTTGGATTCACTGCCAATCCTCTTTACTAGGGAATAGAATTACTGGACTTTCCCTTTTAAGATGTCTGCGACTTGTCCGCTCAGAACTACTAAGTGGCAACATCAGGTCTTTGCAATGTATACTTGTATTTGGCACGAGTGAAGTTCGATCAATGCTTGCTTGTTCTCTGTTATATCTACAACTGTAAAAAAAATACATATATAAAAATAGGTTCATGCCAAGAAAGTTGTTGTGTTGATCCCAGCTTGAATTGCTTCGTGTCCTCGGGCTCCGGCTTCCTCTGCTCCTGCGACGAGATTTGTAGAAACAGCGGAGACTGCTGTCTTGACTATAATGATGTATGTGAGAATGCAACTTCTACAGTGTATGAAGGTAGGTGAAGTTCAGCAAATCCGGTAATGATTAGTGTTTACAATTTTCCGTATATCTTCACATATATACTTACAACATCTTGGAAACATGGCAAATCACCGAGTCAAATTGTATTAGAAGAGATGATAGATTAGAATCAACTCAGCCTTATTCTAAAGGTTAATCCTTCTTTACTAACACTTAAACATTGTTAAGTAATGCTATACCTTTTTTTCTCATGCACCTACCCCTGATTTTTGTTTTCATTCTGTAATCATAAAACGCACTTGCCTGGAGCCGTCTCTATTGTAGTCCTAGAGCACCAATCTTCTATTAATTCACCAGCCTTGTCAGTTTGATGAAATTCAGTAATGTTTTGGGAAGGAAATGAAGAAAAATGTTGAATCTGTAATATTGTTTCTTTATGTATAGAATATACTGATTGGATTACCGAAGCGAACACAGATCGTGAACCTACATAATCACCTTTTAATGGTAAGACATGTCGTGATTTAATTGAATTATATAAGAAATGCAAGAATTTTCACTTACAATTATCATAAAAACTTACTATTCGGAGTCAGTTATTATGGTGTTTAAATGTGTTGTCAAGGTAAAACGATATTTTTTCTTGTCATGGAGCTGATTTCCTGTTTGTCGTTTTCATTCTGTAATCATAAGGCACCTTCTTCAAATAGTTGTATTGTAGTCTTCAAAGACCCATTTTCTCTCGTGTCTCCAGCCATGATATAGGGTGATTAGATTCATAGATATTTTGGAAAGTAAATGGTTTGAGAATGGTATCAGTCATTGTAGTCTCCTCTAACTGATTGGATTACCAGAGCGGGCGTAAACAGCGAGCCAAAAACACGACCTTTCAAGGATAAAATATGCTGCAATCAGACGAATTTATAAGAATGTGAGAATTTTATATGATATCTATATGTCTCTATACGAATGTCAGAGTTGTTGATATCTTCATAGATTTACTTTTTTTTGGTGCAAGATAGTGAATCACCCAAGCTGTCATCTTTCAAAGAAGTTAAAGGACCTACGCAATGCAAATGCATATTGATTTGTGTTGATTCATGATACCATCTGATCAACATCACTTAAGTTGCAAAACAACTCAATATAATTCCTTAATTCCAAGTACCTTATACTAATTTTCTGTTACTTTCCTGAGATTTCTTGGATGCGCCCACCAAAAAAAAAAAAGAAACAAAAAGAAAATGCCTTTCCAAACCAATATTCTACTCATGACCTGATCTGTCAAACTTTGCTAAAGTACTTATACGTTTATACGTTATACTTCCCACTCGACTGAGCATAACTTGTATATAACTGTAACTGATGTCACCAACAAAACACATTGCAGGGTAACGTGCAAGTTATTCTCAGTCTCGGAAAAGATGCATTCCATTGTTCTCTAACAATAATGGACAGATGAGTTCACGAGCAGAATATTGGTTTGAAAGTTGTTGTTTTTTGTGTATCCAATAAACATGAAGAAAAGCAGTTTAAAAAATATTACGAAATATACGGAACGTATTTAGATATTCGTTTCGTCACATAAGTGATGTTGAGAGTATCATGAATCAACCCAAGTCAACATGCATTTTGCACACCATAAGTCCTTTAAACGAAGTCCAGTCAAGTTTTCTAATTTCGTGTCTCTTTCATGACTATTACCATTTGTTCTTTAATGAATGTGCAGTTTCGCAGGAAATCACAATGATTTGTAAAATTTGATGTATTCATAGTAATCTGTGATTAAGCCCCCATGAGGATTCCTCTCCACAATCTGGTTCTATTAAGACAAAGATAGGCGAAATTTGATGTCCTTATCTGTTTAATGAAATGAAGCAGAACTGTACGCTTTATTAGGAGGCATATTTTCTGTTCATTACGTTTATGTTTTGAGTAATTTTCTTTCATTTCATAGTTTGATTATTTTCAACCACAGTTTCTAAAAGAAATTGTTTGTAGTGTAGAAGCATTTAAGATAAGATTTCACTTGAAATGACATAACAATTGTGCCATGTGCTAGCCAGAGAAACAAATATTCCTAGTCTGAAAGACCCGGTAAAAGGGATTGTGTAGTTTTGGTTGAGATGAGGATTGAGATTTCAACTTTTTGCGAGATAATTAAAAATCACTTATATGAAATATCAAAGAGCATTCCTAGTCCTAATAAAAGGTGGGTCCCACCTTCGATTAGGACCACTATGTTTTTGTCTTGTTTTTAGATCCTCAGTTATTTTCTAAACCGATTTTCATCAAACTAACTTTAAATTGTTTTAGAATAGTATGCTTTTGAATATTTCTTATATACTGTTTCTTATTATCTCGCAAAAGGTTAAAGCCTGAATTCCCATCTCAAACCAAAACTATACCAAACCTTTAAGAATTTATTTGTTCATCCACCACGGTACAAGTAACATGTTGTGGAGTTGGCTGAACCAGGGAGACGGGAGTAAGTCTCACCTCCCTGGTTGAATCAAAAGTCCCATTCCCTGGGTGAATGGATGTCCCAGTCCTTGTGTAGAAGGTAGAGAGGGAGAGGGAAAAAAAAAAGAAATTCTTCGTAATCATATATTTCGGATTTTTGGGCATAACGCAGAAAATGTTCTCTTTTTCTCTGTATGCTGTTTTGTTACCACAGAAGGCGCAACCTCAGACTCGACAGATGGCACACCGGCTGATTAAGATCCAAAACACACACACACACACACACACACACACACACACACATAATATTTCGTCTACCTTAGGTATACTGTTACGTAATAATTCACATGTGCATACCTTTGGGTAACTGTTTGTTTTTTTGCAACCGCGGAAATATAAATGGTATTCATTCTTTATCAAACGTTGAACACACTGTAAGGAAATATTAAATTATGTTATACAATTATTGACAATCGTCACAATCTCTTTTTTTTTGTAATCTACCTGAGATTATTTATAAAGATCATATAATTTCTGTTTTAGATGTTTTTTTTTGTTTATACGTTTTTACGGCAACCTTTTATGCACCTGGGACTTTTAAAAGAATTTAATTCCGACTTGCAGGAAGGGACAGGATAAAATTTTGCTTTTCTTTCAGGACCTATCCTTATAGCAAGGAAATTAGAGAAAAAATACAGATTACTGGAACCAAATTAAATTACAGGCACGATGAGCACTAATACCTTGATTAATAACAAATTACAATCCTGTTATATATGATATTAAAGAGCATACACTGTAAAAACATCGGTGTTAGATTTAACACCACGGGTGTTAAATCTAACACCGATCAAACTTCAATAAAGGACCACACCCACAGGTGTTAAAAATGCACTGTGATGGTGTTGAAAAGTGTTCACCTGACACTTCGTGGTGTTAATTTGACACTGTACCTGGTGTTATTTTGACACTGTACTGGTGTTAATTAAAAAATGACACCACATGGTGTTGATTTGATATTTGTTGGTGTTAATATCAATGGTTTAACACCCGTCCAGCTTCAATAAGAGACCACACCAGCTGGTGTTACTTTGGTGTAAATCTATTTTCACATTTTTTCAAAAATCTAGTATTTTAATGTAAAATTCTTGATCGTCTTGTTTAAATTAAAAATCAACAAGAAGTGCAGTTACTAAGAAACTCCTCAAAAAACAGTTTAAAATTTGGAAATGACACCCGGAGGTGTTAATTTAACACCATAAATGAGCACCGAAAATTTAACACCAGCTCGGTGTTCACTTTTTAACACCTGACTTTTTGCAGTGTACAAATCTAACAGGAATCAAAAGTGTATTTGATGAATATCCGTTTTGAAATGGCTTGAGTATCCAAACAAAAATGATCCTAACGAAAGGTGGGACTCAACTTTTATTAGGACAGTTTTGTTTTACTTTGTTTTTGGATATCTGAGTTCTATTTTGTTTTGTGATACTACAGTGCACTCCCGTTACAACGAAAACGGACATTTTGTTTTAAAGAAGTAAAAATTCAGGTGCCAAAATTATCATCATTAAAGTCTGCGGGATAAAATTCGCTTACAACGAACTCGGTCATAGAGATTTTTTTTTTTTTTTTTGTTAGAACGAAGTCGTTACCGAACGTCATTGACAAAGAAAGAAAGAAAAAAAATGTGCTCTGTTAAACAAAAAACAAAAACAAACAAACAAGCAAACAAGCAAACAAACAAGCAAACCTGGCAGTCCCGAGGACTTTGTTAAAACGGGAGTGAACTGTATCTTCTCTGTTGCTTTTAAGGAAATTTTGGATGTGAAATGCTTCGAAGTTGATAAGTGCACGATAGACTTTGTGACATGTACAGTAGTGAAAACCCCCATCAAAAATTGTAGGAAGACGAGTATATTCATCTTATTATTGCACTTTTCCGTTATGGAATTTAGATGTTATATTTTCTGTTTGTATCAATTGCTCTAAACGTCTTTAGCTAACAATTTTAGTTACATCCATTATTTCTTTGTTATTATAATGCACAGTTTTTTTTCCAACATACTTTGCATCACAATGAGTTAGTAGTAGCTGTTGTAATAGTAGTAGTTGTAGCTTATTGAGAGAGAAAGGAAAATCTCATTTTTAATTCAACATAGTCTTTAATGCGCAAATGTCCATGTCCAATTTGTTGTAAATCGATAATAGAAGACTCAAAAGGCTGTATTATGCACGGTGTGTATACAGTGGGTCCACATTGTTTATGGACAGGTCTTATGAGAAACTTTTGATTCAGATGCACTCTTTGAACACTAGCAGTGTCCAAAATGTCATCTGCAACGATATTACCTTTTTGGAAAGATTTAGACACGACTATGATAAATTATAAGGATAATAACACTGAAAGTAATAATTTGGTAATCGATATAATTGATACTTCAAATGATATCAATAATTATTTCATCTCAAGTATGTGAAAATTGCCCCCCCCCCCCACAAAAAAAAAAAAAATGGCAAAAGGGAAGTCAGGAGGAATGACTCATAGGCAGAAGCAGCGGCATCACTTGCCCTATGTGATGCCCAAGAAGCTAACACTGCCTTTGTCGTTTCTCCTCCATTATTTTTAGGAAAGTTGTCGAAAGTTACCAACCATTAAGATTTTATGTACAGTTCCATTGGTATAATTACACTGGGTTTGTCTGCTGATAATTTGTGATTGTAAATTGAATACATGTCTTATCATTGAAACTGTAAATACAGTTAATGTAGAAAACCATTGAACTGAGGTGGAATCCAATGTTTAAGCCACAGTTATAGTAAGGAAATGTAACAAACCATTATATAGACAAAGTAAAGGGGTTTTCACCTTTATCATTAACCTAGTGTTAGTTATGTGCTCGAGAAACGGCTGTTGTGAGAACGTAACCTCTCGTACAGAAAGACATTATATGTATGACTAGACGCTTCTTGTAAATGCAACATTCGCGTGTGTAATAGTGTGGAATATGAGTAAGTGGACTGTACATGGTATATCACCATAATCAAGTAGAATGAAGTTATTGAAGTAAGAATTTTGGTTTGTAACACATCGAGATTAATGTGAAAATGTAGTGTAAGATATGTGCAGATGATAATAATCATGTGTAGTTCATGTATGCTTATCAAAATGCACAGAAACTTGTTGAGGTATGAACGCATTCAGGAATAGAAAGAAACAAAATGTGAAAACACACAGTCTGCAGTGCAAAGCCGTGAGTCGCAACCCTCTTGGCTCTTGGCTGGAGCGATGTGGTCATGAATGTTAGTGGTCAAGGGAGTGGAAGACATGGGTCTCCCCCCCCCCCCTGCTCGCTCCAAGATAAAAGATATCAAAGAATGTTGCAGGGATCGCCTTTAATTTTAGACTTTGTGGACCAGTTTTACGACTGTGGAAGAAACACTTTTGCTTTTACCTGGGCGGGATCCTCTCAACAAACTTTGTGCATCGTGAAGAAAAGTATAGCAATTCTTTACTTGTCTTTAGAAACAACTTAAGACATTGTATCTTCTTCTAATATAGTCAAGTTTTTATTATTTGCCGATGACACAACAATTCTCGTATCCCACAAAAATCTGAATGATCTTATAACAATATTTAATGCAGAACTGGTTAATTTTCCCTGAAAAAAATGAAAACTGCACGAGTCACACCAATACATGAAAAAGAAAAATTAACTGATGTGAATAATTATCGTCCAATATCAGTATTGCCTATATTTTCGAAAATATTAGAAAAATGTATTTATAATAGGTTAATAGAATTTTTGAATAAACATAATATACTCATTAAAAATCAGTATGGTTTTAGGCAGAGATTTTCAACAGAAACGGCAATAAAACAACTGATTAATAAGATTAATCAGGCTATAGATGATTAAGAATATACGTTAACTGTATTTATTGATTTAACGAAAGCATTTGATGTAATAGATCATTTTACTTTGTTACAAAAATTATGTTATAATGGTGTAAGGGGCACTCCATTAAAATTATTTCCAAGTTATCTCTCAAATCGCAACAATTAACAAATATTAATGGTGTCCCATCTAAACTTAAAGAAATAAAATGTGGAGTACCACAAGGGTCTATTCTTGGGCCTCTTCTTTTTTTATTGTATATAAATGATTTGCCGCATTCAACATATGATGTTGATTATATATTATTTGCAGATGACACACGTGTATTTTGTAAAGGCACAGACCCAAAGACATTATTTTATAATATGAATGTTCAATTTGATTGTATAAGTAATTGGTTGTCGGTAAACAAATCGAACTTGAATGTTGATAAGACCAATTATATATTATTTAGAACAAGAACCAAAATTGACAGTAATTTGAAATTGATGTATAGAGATGAGGAAATTAAACGAGTATATGATATAAAATTTTAAGGTGTTTTTATTGATGATAAATTGTCCTGGAATTCTCATGTGAATCATATATGTTCAACAATAGCGAAAAGTATTGGTGTTCTGTACAAATTACAATTTCTTCCACAGAATATTTCAAAGATGTTGTATTATTCGTTTGTTTCAGCTCACATAAAATATTGTAGTATTGTTTGGGGTTTTACTACAAAGAAAAAGATTGATCGTATTCATAAATTACAGAAACGCAGTATTCGTTGATAACCCACTCTTCATATTTAGCTCCCAGTAAGCCATTATTTCTTAAGATGAACATTTTACCTGCTCAAGAATTTATTTCTTTGGAAAATATGATTTTTATGTTTAAAGTCTCCAACAATGTTCTTTCTGAAGTATTTCACAAGCAAATCACTTTAAATTGTTCCATTCACAATTATAATACCAGGAATGCCCAAAATATTAACACACCATTAAACCGGATTTCAAAAACTCAATCCTCCATATTTTACTATGGCCCTATTCTTTGGAATACTCTTCCTCCAACAGTCAAGAGTAGTAAGACTTTACGTCAATTAAAAAGGCTTTTTAAAAAATATATATTTTTGATGAAATGTATCTGAAACTGTACATGTAAGTATAAGTATGCATTGTTTCCACCTTTGCCTCTTTTCTTCTCTTTTCATTGTATCTTCCACCTTTGTTTTATCAATTGAATTTATATGATGATTGTTTAGTTGAAATGTATTAATAATTGTTTGTAGGGGATCATTTCCAACAAGCCTCGTGTGTGTTTTTTATGATCCCTCCATTCAAAATGTATAAATGTACCAAGGCAATTGTGTTTTGATATTTGTAAATGTTATGTTTTAATATGGAAATAAACGAACGAATGAATTAACACGAATGGTGTAATTGCAACAAATTATATTTGAATCTTGATAAGACCAAATATGTTTTGTTTAGAACAAGAAACAGAAAAATACCATGTAACCACCCAAATGTATGTATAGGAGGCCACGCTGTGTCAATGGTGGATGATATGAAATTTCTTGGTGTTGTATTAAACGAATATCTTTCCTGGAGGCCTCACATCAGTGCCATTTCACTCAAGATATCAAAAAGCCTTGGTGTTCTTAGAAGATTAAAGCACATTTTACCCGAAACTGTACTCGAAATATTGTATAATAGTATCATAATGCCACATTTGAATTATTGTAATATTATTTGGAGTCATACATACCAAAGTCAACTTCGAAAGATAGAACTAATTCTTGTATTTATGCCCACACGAGCAACCTGTTTTGTCAGCTTCGTGTATTACCTATTACTGATTCAATATCATTTACTTCTCTAGTTTTTATGTATAAGCTTCACGCTGGATTACTACCAAATGTGTTTAATGATTTATTCGTAATAAATAGCTCTGTTCATTTGTATGATACCCGTCAGAGAAATTCACTGCGACAACCAAAGGTACGCACAACATTATCCCTGAACTCATTCCAAGTAAAATTCCCAAAACTATGGAATGCTCTTCCAGAAGATATAAAGCATAGTTCTACTTTATCACGATTTAAGAGATTGTCCTTTAATTTGCTCCTTCCGAGGGAAAATTGAAAAAAAAACTACTGTCATCCTACTCACACTTTGTACTCACATGAATGAAAATCATTGCTTGCGAGCACTACGTCTATAGTCCATCTATCGCTTATACACTCCCACCTTTCCAATCATGCTCACCTTGTTTTCTACTCTTCTTTCATCTCTCCTGGATTTTTGCTGTTGTTTTCCATGGTATCTATGCATATATATATATATATATATATATATATGCATGCTGTTTTTTCCCTTTCCCATTCCCATCAAACCAACTGTACAAACTTAAAATGTATATTGATTCTTTTGCTTGTTTGTTTTACATGTATATTAGTATTTAAGCATTACTGAGGCCCCTATCTATAAGCACTACTTCTCCTGGGGTTCCCACCATCAAGTTTAATTGTTTTCTGTTTTGTTTATGTTTACTTTGTATATAGTTATGTATCTATGTGTATCTTTTTATTGTATACTCTTAAATTGATGGTGAATAAAAACTGAACTGAACTGAACTGTCGAAGTGAAGTAAAGACAAATTAGGCTGGATTTTGGGATGGATAGCGACGATATAACATTATTTAGTGAGAGATGCGTCTAATGTGTGGAGGATTTGGTAATAACTGGGTTAATTGAGTAGGGCTATATACAGACATAAAACGACTAACCAAAACAGTAAGAATGACAGGAAGAAAGTATAAACTGGAAGGAATTTGAATGAACTGGAATAATGAATAATGTAAGATCATATGTATACATACATACATTAATGTAGGAATATTTGGAGAGCAAATTCAAGTTTAATCAGTAATCATTTTCATATTAATGTATGAGTTGATGTAAGGTAAATTGCAGTTGATTATCATAACTGACTGAATATAGAATTCATTAAGATATCTTTAAATAGTTAATTGTTTAGCAGTAAAAAAAAAAACCGAGTGTGATTATTAATTTAATTATGAAAATTGGAGAAGAAAAAGAGATAAATATTTTGGTAAAATGAAATGTGAGAATTACGTTGAGTTGCAACCTAAGCAGATGTACCCACACATTTTAGGATATTGAAATCATTCATGTGGAAAGAGTAAGTCAGTCATTGAAACAGTAACAAAGGAATGAAGATAACGCGTATTCGACATAACAATGCTAATTATTGCATAAAAATAATTATTGAAACTATGTATTCCCACGATAGCTGTAATCAGAAGTGATTGTTGTAAATAAAGAAGACTTTACCTTGCGATGTCCAAGAAGCTAACACTGCCTTTGCCGTTTCTCCTCCATTCTCTAGACTCCAGTAGCTCTAGCTTTAATTCTCCTGTAACATTTACACTAAACGGATTAAAGGTTATGAAATTAGCTCGCCTAACGTGAGAAGCGTAGTCAGTAAAACTGCAGCTTTGCAAAACTAGCTCAGTATTATAACCCTTGTGACGTGCTAGGCCTGCCAGAAGCTTGGTTGGAGAAGGACATCCTGACAGTTTGTTTTCCGTGAAAGGATATAAGTTTGAGAGGAGAGATAGACGCACCAATGTGGAGGAGGAGTGAGATGCTCCATATCAGAAAATTCTTCCTATGTGAGAAGGTTGAATCTCGAATCTGACGAATTCGAAATGATGTGGGAGGAATTTCAACGCCTAAATAGTTGTTCATTATTCATTGGAACATGTACATTGTATACGGAACCACATAATCATTCTGGTTTTTTTTTTAAATAATCTAGAACATAATCTTGAGAAGTTATACAGTTTCAAACAATATCATCTTACTCGATGATTTTGATTGCAATATGATGACTGACAATGATCTCTCTAGAAAGCTTCAAGCCCTCTGTACAATAGTGCAAGTGACACAGAATATTATATCTCAACCCACAAGAACTGCACCATATAGTTAGTCTCTAATTGACTAGTATCATGAGTATTATGTATTTCTGATCAACTTATGAGAAAATCATGAAATCAGGCGTCCAAACGGTTGGTTTTTAGCGATCACTCTGTGGTATCCATACAGTAATTAAAGGTAAATGACCATCCCCTTCTTCCAGAAGTAGCAAAATTTCGTTCTTTTAAATACTTTGGCAGTGAACAATTTTAAAGAGGATGTGAGTAAAGTACAGAATGGAGTGAATTTCACTCCTGTGATCTTGATGTCTTGATGTTGAGTATCTGTGGTGTACTACTTTAAAAATACCCTGATGAACATTTATGATAAGCATTCTGTCATGATGATATGTAACTCTATATACGCAGGCCTATACTTATTTACAATTATAAAATGGCCTTTAAAATTTCAGACAATTTCTGCGATCTGATCGGTCAATTGTCATGCATTAAATTGATTTTTACTGATCCACACTGAGCCATGCGTCCGATAAAATCCGAACGCATTGCTCAAGTCTTGTACAGTGTTTTAAGTGTACCGAATGCATGATGTGGAAAATGGTTGTATTTTATAAATTTACGGGCTCATTTTATAACAAATGGTGCACAGGCCTATTTCGTGGATCAGTGAGAATTGGATGCTCTCGTTTAACTTTGGAACAGTCTAAAACCCACTCGCTGCGCTCGTGGGTTTAAACAGTTCCAAAGTATATTCCATTTGTATATCAATCAACTCTCGATGTTTGTTAGTGTACAATGTAACCTATGATTGTATTAGGTATTTTCGTGTAGAATGATGTTTTTTTGTTACTGCAGGGCGCCTTTAGAAAGCAATTGTACAAAACTGAACAGGCATTCATATCCCTTCTCTGTAATAACTGTGCACCACTGAAATTGGGGGCCTACAGTTTACAAGCTTGCTTTTATGTAGGCCCCAATCACATTTCTGTTACTTCTTTGAGACATCTTTATTTCATGATATCACTATTAACATTTAGTGTTCAGTGTGTTCTTTAATTGCTGCAATCAGAAGACATGGTTGTATACATTTTGTATTCTTATTTGTTGTATTAACTTCACTGATTTTTTTTTTATTTCTTTGAGAAAGATAAAATGGAAACAAAAATAAACTGACTTGAACTGAACTGAACTTTATGGGGCGAAGTAACATTAAGACAACATTTGATAATACACACGTGTTTTTATCTTTCATGCACACACACACACAAACATACACACACACACACACACACACACACACACACACACACACACACACTTCATCGGTTCATTCCTAGTCCCGATTCGGGACTCTTTTCTTTTCTTCTTCTTTTTTTCCCATTTCCCCTGATAATCTCTACAGTCGACACATCGCGAGTCGACAAACCACTGCGGTCTTCTAGGCTCCTGGCCATTCCTACAACGCCACCAACGACGAAATATTAGTACTCTCTCTCATTCTGTGTGGAAAAAGTAGGACGAAAACAGTCCAAGCAGTGGACTAGTTCATTCCCGGCGGGGTAAGCCTAGGGATGGCCGACCGATTTCCGACAGCAGGGACTTAGAATGGACGGATTTGTAAAGGCAGTTTTTTTGGCGTGTCGGTGTCGAGACATTTTTCACACGGTATTACGTTTCCCCAGCAAAATCACATTAATGGCATATAGAGGGACAGAGGCGACTTAGAGAGAAAGAGGGAGAGGGATAAAGGGGGTGGGGGTAGGGTAAGAGAGAACACAGGCAAGTTTACGACAGAGACGCACTGCTGGCATCAACTTCTCCATGTGTATTACCTTTCTTACAGCTAGGTAGACAGCTATAGGGCAAGCTCTTTAAATCACTCTGATTCTTTGCACCCCATCTCACAATACTTGCGGGTCTTCGAGGGGACCGTAGATAGAAAAATAGGAAAGACGAGATATACACAAATATCAAGTGATGGGGGAGCCACAGAAGCGACTTCTCTTGTTTTACTGTCCATGAGACTCGCACACCAGGTCTTCTACAAGTAGTTTTTGCTATTGGAAGTCAATAGCTGAGTTTCAGTAGAAATATAGAAACAAATATATATATATATATATAACATACGAATATACATTGTAACTTTGTAAACAGGAACCTGGTCTTTAGAGGTCTTGTTTACCTTTGAAAGCAGTGATTTTAGAAACTTTCAAGATATTACATTTGATGCATATGTGTAGGTCAGTAAAGTATCGCAAAACATCCTATCATATACGATTTTTGCAATAAAGCCTAAAGTGTAAGGAAATATCACTATTTTTCTCAATAAGCCATAACTGTAGACGGTTTAGTTTGGAAACGTTCTTATTATGTTATTGTTCACATTTTGTATACTAGTCAATGTACCCGTGGAGTGCCAGAAATCCTCTATGGGGATTCCCCCAGAAATGGTTAAGGTCACTGGGTCAACGGAGGTCAACTAACTGTTTTGCGCTACTCCTTGGTCCGATCTTGGCCAAACTTGCTGGAAGCATAAGTAGGCCTACACCTGGGAAATCCCCATTGAGGATATTTCTGGGGGGAATCCCAAGGAGTAGCGAAAAACGGTTATTTGACCTTTCACCCCAGTGACCCTTACCTTTCCAAAAATGAACCCCTCAAGGGCAATTTCGCGGTGAACCTGCATCCACCCACTAAGTTTGATGGAGATCGGACCAAGGACCTGGGAGGAGTAGAGTAACAAACAGACAGACAAACGTTGCTCGAATTATAGTATGATTTCCAACATTTAACATCGATTATACTGATTCAAATCCTTTTCACTGGTTGTTTATATCCCTTACTCACATTTTAGAACTATTTTGAAGCATTAATGCTGAGTTTTTTTATTCATCTACAAAATTTTTGTAATGGTAAATTATACCTTTAAATTGCCGAGATTTGAACCTGTATACAACGTGCCCACTAAGGTTGCAGGTCTAGGAGAAAAGAGGAATGCTTTGCACGAAATCCTTGCTTGCCACGCTACCGTGATCGTTTAGTATTCTGCTATTACGTTGGTTATGGAGTGATACTTTCATCATATAGCTATATTGAACAAAATGTCTGATTTACGTTTCCACAATGGCTTCTAATCATTGGACTTTGGTATGGAATGACGATTTCAGATACATGTATTTGGAAATGATAATGATGGTTATAGTAGTGATAGTGATATTAATGGAAACTGTTGATGCGCCGTGTCTGTCACACAGTGAATTTTGAACTTAATTCGAACTTTTCTTTCATTTCTGTGACCCTTTGCGGAGCATGAGAAATATTATAGCAAAGCAAGGATACAATAATACAAAACATGTTCTAGAATGATTAACAGAAAACATTGCAAGGACACATGCATGTATTTATGATAATACTAGCTCTTTGATATTAGCATTTTAGTAGTTATTGGCAGTGGGTGTCATCTGCTTTGGAAGCGTTTTTATTTTTTCCTGGCGTATCCAAGTAATTTAAAGATACATAGTAGAAAAATATAAGACTAATGGGGTACAGAATGTTGAGGTATTCTTTTGGCCACATAGGTAATCAGGAAATTATAAATCCTCACATTACATAGGTTCTTCAAGTTTTGTTCTTTCTGATTTTTTTTTCCCTGGAAGGAAATAAACATTTTTGTATATTTCACCCCTTTGTTGGAATCAATGCATGATGCAATTAACTTGAGGTCATGCTTTACATTTTACACTTTGCATACTGGTCAAATTTGCTGCAACGTAATCTACTACTGACCCCTCGGGTGGTGCGCGGCGTCTTGTACACAGAGTCTTGTAGACAGTGGGGTCATTTTTTAGCCGCGTCTTTCTTTCATGATCCATTATTATGTTCCTCATGTTCCTGGTGTGTTGTTACAGACGGGAAATCCATGAGTAAAACAATATTTTAAAAAAAAATACCCACGTCCTAAACAACAACAACAACAAAATGTGTCGGACGAGGCCGTTCTGGTGCACAAAGGCAGGCATTGAAACTCGAAAGTCGAAATTCCGTCAGAATGTTTTGTCATTTTCGATAACTTCCCCTCACAGTCGTGTTGCCACTGCACGAACACAGGGTTTCCTGTCAGATGGAAATGAAAGAGACATTCTACTGTAACTCCACTTAACTCATGGTACATCTGCGTCTGCGTGAGGTGTCATACACGGGCTCTTGTACCGTTAATTGTGCCAATAATGTAAAAAAGGGAAAGAGATCGATTGTTCGCTCCCAAAACGCACCATGTATCGTGTTGCTGTTGTTCTTTGTATTATCGTTATTTCTTGTTCTTGCTGTAAAGCCGTAAGAGAAAATGGTTCTAAGACATTCGCCGGCCGCGCACGTCTCACCGGCACAACAGCGCAACGCCGACGGAAAAACACAACCACAGCGCTTTAGCAACTCATTCTCTGTGCATATTGTCCGTGCCTGTAGAGAGCAAATGCACCTACACCTACACATGCCTAACAGACACACACAAACACACCATATCTCACACATAATTTCCCCCTTGCTTTTCTCCGCTAAATGATCATCTACCTTGAATTTGGTGCAGTCGGCTTGGGCGCGAAGCTCGCGGAGAACACAACTTGAGTTTCCGCGCCAAAATGAAGTCGGTCGTCTGCACCGCGTTGTTGCTTTCTGCAGCCTCCTTTGCCGCTGGATGCCTCTCTCAGATCTACCACGAGGATGATACTTCTTCGGAGACAGGACATCAAGATGCTCCTGTTTTAAATGACACTGATTCAAACGACATCGAAGGTGAGTTCCCCAATGAATTCATTCCGTCAACGATCATGATAATTACCACAATTACTCTCATCGAGTATGCTGTATTATCTTCTCAGAGTCTTGTAACTCGAGTTAGTTTGGGTAGTCTCATATTGCCACACATCAAAATCCCATTTCTTGGGGTGAAAGTCTTTTTTAAGGTGAAAGTGAAACCACAGACAGGGGCTTTTCAAAAAAAAAATGACGCGGTGTCGAAGCAACACGCTGCAGGGATGCTACTTCTATTAAAATCGAAATCTACCAGTCTACAGTTCTTGAATGAAAAAAACATCACACCAAATTCAGCAAGGGAGGGGGAGGGGCAAGCTATATAAATTTTTCCGCGACATTGTGATCAATTTGTCAAATTTTGCACACAATTATTTTGGGGATGCAGGCCAAGTCATAATTGCTCTATTTGTAATGGCTTTTTCAAAATTTGACGTGTGACAAAAATTGTTTAAAAATGAAGGTCATTTGGTATACTCTTTTTGAAGTATGGAAACAAGGAGATTAGCTACCTCCTGGCACATCTCATATGTAATTGATCTGAATTGCTGCTGATATACAACCGTGGACATAGCGTGTGAATAACGTCGTACTTTTCAAAGTCCGTTCGTTGAAATTTTACTTCCTGTTTTACAGGGCAGAAATACGGATGTTTTTGGCTAAGGCGTTATTCACAAGACGTCTTATATATCACACCGGTAAATGTTTATAGAGACACTAGAAATAAGATTTCGAAAAAAAAAATGCAAACAAGATATAATGTTTCATATCTAGGAAATGAACTCGTTTCGTTTCAGTCCTAAAATTTGCAAGAGTGTGTGTGTGTGGGGGGGGGGGGGTCTTCTGCTCAACCTCTCTCTCAGCGTTGTCACAGAAGAACAATGGTTACATTACCCAAAATTTGCACGCGTTTTGTGTAATCTCTGTAAGCCACAAGTGCACACCGTTGAGACATCATTATATATCTATTAGGAAAACAAATGTCTCTAAAATAAATTAAGTCCATTTCATAGAGCAATGCACCCTCCTCAATAACAACTGAGTTGTTCAGCTGCTCTTAAGCTCATTCTATCATTTTTTTTTTCACACAATCTGTTGGCTTTGTAGATTTTTTTAAAGATAAATGTTTCAACTGCCTGTATTATGGTATTAGATAGAAATTAACCAATAAACGCCCACAGAGAGAACATTGTTTTGACCCTCAAACAACTTCTCAGTCTCAGTGAAACTTATGTCTATGTGAAGAGTTTGCTTGCAGAAACCGATAAGTCCATATTTGCCAAATGGAGATATTTGCGATTAAAGGTCAAGAAAAATACAGAGAATAATAAGAAAATTTTGCTTCTTTTGACCATAACGTCAAAAATGTACCTTTATATTTAGTGACCAATATATCATTTAAAAGGTATTATTTTGTACTTTATGACAGAGACCGTACTTCAAAATCGTCAGAAATGGACTTATCGGTTTTTGCGAACAAACTCTTCATGTGTTGGTGCTGCTGTTGCCATGTTTTGTTTTTCTTGGCTGTCTACAATTGTTAACGCAGAATAATGATTTTGCACACGAAACACGAGTATATAAAGTAGGTTGGGTCATCGTAACTCTCAAGCTGGTGCTTTCTTTAAAAAAAAAAAAGAAGAAAAAAAAAGAAGAAAAAAAAGCAGGTGCTTTCTTTGCAAGGTTGTTTTTCCTCCGGAAAGGTCGGTATGGGTTTCCGTATGTGGAAATGCGCTTAAAAGCATGTCCTTAGTTCACACCTCCATCACTTTTCCGTTAGATGTTCGCATTACTTAAAGGGATATTGGAGAGTAGAATAAAAGCAACTTAGATTTCTTCACCTGTTTTTCCTCCCCCTCTCTCTTCCTTTCAAAACAATTAGACAAGAGAATCGTGTTGAATTGGGTGTTACTGATGAAAAAGAGGAAAACTATAATTATAAAGCAAATAATCTCACTCCTCAAGAATGCGTGTATTGTACCTTTCACCTCACATAGGTTACATGATATTATATACCTTATATTATACATGGATAGTTAGATATTTGTGTGTGTAGGGGTGTGTGTGTGTGTGATTATGAATATAGAATAAAATGATATGAGTATGTTATGTAGTTTATATGATTGACATACTTTATTGAAGTGTAGGATTGGGATGTGAGCGGGGACCCTAGAACTGCTAGGGGGTGGGGGGGGGGGGGGTGGGGGAGTGGGGGGACGGTTAAGAGGGCAGGTATAGGATGGATTTTATTTCCTTTATTTTGGGTAGTTACGTTTTAGTCTGTGTATAAATGTCAGCTGTATTTTATTTCGGGTCACGCACTGATTGTTTCTTTGTTTTCGTTGATCAAACATTGCCGATTGTAAATTGTGTGACTGTATACTATACATTCAAGATGTCAAATGTTTCGTCATGTGGAATTATAGAAATCAAATAAAGATTATTGAAAAAAATAACAACAAAATAGATACGGTAATCAAAGCTACATGCGCATTGTGTATGTATGTATGTGTGTATTTACACATTAAATATCAAAAGAAAGAATCTTGTTGAGCTGTCTAAAAAACAAGGTTACTGCATTGTACACTCAAGATATGACAGGAAACGCTGCCTGACGCTTCCGCTTCGGAAGACATACGTTGCCCTTGATCAGTCCTAGTTCTGCTACCACAACTTATTAATAACATGATATGAATGTATATACTAGTATAGTAAGATGTAAATATGATAATGTAAATGTGATAATATGTAAACACACTATGCAGACCTATAATTCCATTAGTTTGGGCAGTGTGTTTGTAAAGGGGTTTTAGAAACACAGCTCTTCCTTTTCAATCATTATTAGCATTTTTTTCTTTTTTGGGGAGGGGGGTAAAGTAGAATACTATTTTCTATCTGGTATCGAATAATCATCACAAAATAACAAACGTGGTGACAAACAGGTTGACTTCAAGCTTGCATTTAAAACAAGCAAGCAAGCAAACAAACAAACAGAGAATACTGTAAATTCACACAAAATGTATCCCTACTGGAAAGAACACAGTGTCCCACAGTGTGCTCACAGTGTGTTCACATAGTCGACTATGTGAAAACGCTCGAATTTAACAGTGTGGAGATGATTTCACACTGTGGTCTGGTTTTCACAGAGTGTTCTCACATGTTAATATTGTGTGCTACACTGTGAATTGATGATTCACTATGTGTTCACACTGTTGAAATGCTCGAAGTGTGAAGAAATTTCACATTGTGTTCACATTGTGTTCACATTGTGTTTCCCACACTGTGGGACACTGTGTTCTTTCCAGCAGGGATAATAGCATTTATGGATCGAAATCATAACAGAGTTTGCAGAGTGGAGTCAAAGAAAAAAAATGCTCTGAACTTCGTTCTGAAACAACAGACTACTCGCAATTAATCACGATAGGAACCAACGAATAGTCAATTCTTCAAAGAGTACTTGGAAATTCAGTGGAGACTGGGATTATTCACAATGGCATGAGTGAATGTTTCCGCAGATGTGCTATCCTGATTTGCACATCCTCCTAAACGCCCAAGTCCCACAAGCACGTTTTTATGTCAGTCAACAACATTTGCCACGTTTGGACCCCTCTGACGTGGCTCAAGAATTGCCACATTGTATTCTGTCTGTAGTACCTTTAACCCCTGGAAAAACATATTAGACGGAACTTAGACAGCCCTTTGTCCACCTGCATCAGCTTATCCAGACACCAGAAGCACAAAGCACAAGTCACAGTCAACCATTGATAGTCACATGACCACTGAGAGAGAGAGAGAGAGAGAGAGAGAGAGAGAGGGGGGGGGGGGGGAGGTGTGATGTGCCCCCCACTTCTAATACAGCAGACTTTTGTTGGAGCGAGGATCACTGTGTATAAAAGCAGGGAGGTGAGAGGAAACCAGGTCTCACCTCCCTGATAAAAGTGAAGAAACTACTTCAACAGCTGTCAGGGTTTTTTTCGGGGTTTCTTTCAGAAAAAAAAAACGTCTAACAATGCTGCCAGTAATATAAGAAGTCTGCTTGATAGACTGCAAGTAGGAGAAAAAGAATAATAGACTAGGAAACTGAGATTGAAAGAGAGAGAGGCAGAGAGGGAGAGATGGGGGGGGGGGGAGGAAGGGGAGTAACAAACATCACCCTGTTTGATTGATTGACCGAGAGCATAGAACTCTCCTTTATTTCTTTCCACATCTACAATATATACTGTTAAAAAAGACGAAATATAACATAATTCAAACATAATACACAAAGGGATGACATAGGTCATCATATAACAAAGTAGTAACAAGTCAGACTTTTAAAGAAGTCAGACTTTAAAAAAAAAAAGAAGAGGAAGAGAGAAGTGAAGTAAAGTGAAAGAGAAAGGTGTCCCGTAAAAGCCTCAAGGGCTTGCAGTGATGGGATCACCTGACTATAAGGAGTTGGAAAACACGAAAATAAAAGAAAATGCAACGCAGTGTTGGGTAAATTATACAAGTGAGGGATCGAGTGTGAAACAACGTGAAGTAATCTTCCCTCTCTCCACAAAGAGCAAACATGCGGGGTCATCCCACGAGATCGACACCCACGAGTCATACTGTGACAGTCCCGAGTTCGAAGCCCACGAGTTCGAAGCCCACGAGCCATACATTCCACGAGTATGACATTGAAAAAAGGTCCATGAGTTGTACAGCCCACGAGTCATACAGCCCATGAGTTCGACACCATGCAGGCAAATAAGAACCATACACTACCATAAGTTCGACAATATAGGTAAAAACAGCCCACGAGTTCGACATTGCGAGGCTTAATGTGTCTCGTGGGCCTTGTTTGCTTAGTGTCGAACTCATAGGCTGTATGACTCGTGGGCTGTATGACTCGTGGGCTGTATGATTTGTGGTTGTCGAATTCGTGACGTGCACCCACACACGCGACAATGGATATAATGAAGAACCTAAGACAATGTAAGGGTAGATTTGAAGGATGTTTAGCTATTCTGGCGGAGAAAATGTATATGTGTGTGCGCATGTATGTGTGTGTGTGTGTGCGGCTTACATAAAGGACAAATATACGATAAAGGAAGAAAAATATTTTTTTGTGTGTTTTTGGAGATGGTAAGTGGAGTCTTTTTTTTAATACAGGATTTCATTCACGTGTGTTTACTCCCTACTACTGAGCAGTGGCGTATCTAGGGGGGGGGGGGGCAAGGGGGGCACGTGTCCCGGGCGCCACTCCTTGGGGGCGCAAAAAAACGAGAAAAAAAAGCGAAGAAAAGAAAAAAAAAACGAAGAAGAAGAAGAAGAAGAAGAAGAAGAAGAAGAAAAAAAAAAAAACCTCGCCCGGAAAGGGGGGGGGGGGAGGGAGAATGGTGGGGGGGGGGGGCAGAAAACCAAATCAAACAAGATAAAAACAAAACATGATGATGACGCGGACAAAATGACAATGTTTGTTGTGTTCACACAAGAATTCCATGTTCCGTAAGTTGAAATACAAAAATTTTCGGCGCGCTCGCTGCGTTCGCTCGCCAAATATACATAAAAAAGAAGGTAAGAACAAAACTTGATGACGCGGACAAAATGTCAATGTCTATTGTGTTCACACATGTCATTTAATATTTAGCAGGCAAAATGTTTCACTGAGCAGCGGCTGCAATTTCTTTCGTTCTGAAGCGATCGCCAATTGGATCAAAAGGCGCCAACGGTTTCGAACATACGGGGGGGGGGGGCGCAAAAAACCCAAATCAAATAAGATATTACCAAGAACAAAATGCAATGATGACGCGGAAATATACAAATTTCGGCTCACTCGCTCGTACTATTAGAGTATTTTTTCAAGTCCTCAGTTTGGTGGTATAAATCGTTATCTATAAGGCCGTCACTATATCTTGATTAGAATTGTAAGATTTAATGAGCAAAAAATGACAAGAGTTCCATGTTTAGTAAGCTGAAATATAAAAATTTTCGGCTCGCTCGCTGCGCTCACTCGCCAAAATTTATCAAAAAAAGGAAGAAGAAGATAAGAACAAAACGTGACGATGACGCGGACAAAATGACAATGTCTATTGTGTTCACATATGTCATTTGATATTTAGCAGGCCAACGGCCAACGGTTTCGAACATACGAGGGGGGGGGGGCGCAAAAAAATTAAAAAAGATAAGAACAAAGCGTAATGATGACGCGGAAATATACACATTTCGGCTTCAGTTTGTTGGTATAAATCGTTATCTATAAGGTCGTCACTATATCTTGATTAGAATTGTAAGATTTAATAAGCAAGAAATGACAAGAATTCCATGTTTTGTAAACTGAAATACAAAAATTTTCGGCTCGCTCGCTACGCTCGCTCGCCAATATATATATATAAATATAAAGAGAGATAAGAACAAAACGTGATGATGACGCAGAAATATACAAATTTCTGCTCACTCGCGCGCACTAATTTAGAGTATTTTTTTAAAGTCCTCAGTTTGTTGGTATAAATCGTTATCTATAAGGCCGTCACTATATCTTGATTAGAATTGTAAGATTTGATAAGCAAAAAATGGCAAGAATTCCATGTTTTGTAAGCTGAAATACAAAAATGTTCGGCTCGCTCGCTGCGCTCGCTCGCCAAAATGTATCAAAATTCGCTACATTTAAATCACCCTCAAAAGACCCTTTTAAGTGCTTGAAAAAAAGCATATCATGTAGAGTTTGTTTAAAGTCCCTACCGGGATGGGGTTGGGGTTGAACACTTTTTCAGAAATTAGGGACGCAATTTTCGCGCATGCCCCGGGCGCCGTTACCCCTAGATACGCCACTGCTACTGAGCGACAGGAGATCTTATGTTCTGTGTATTTATTCTGCGCAATGTGGTGTTACCGCAGTCATTGAAATCAGTTGCACAATGGCTCCAGTCTACTCCATTCTTTAAGGAGCATTCCAGTCAGACCGTCAGTGTATCGCGCCTGCTTGCTGAATTCAGTCGCTTTTAAAGAGAAATTCCGGACAAGATGAAAAAAAAAAATTTGAGATCCTTCCGAATCCGACATCAATTTTTTTTTTTTTTTTTTTTTTTTTTTTGGTAACGGGCATCACAAACAAGTTCGAGGGAGCATATGGATAAAAAAAATCGGATTGTCTGCCGATGGACAATTCTAGAAGTTCTAATTGGTTCTAATCTTTATATCAATGAAAGAAATGAGGATATTACAAACCAAATCACAATGCTAGCAGCATTGGCAAAAAACAAAAACAAAAACGGTGTCCGTACTCTCCTCTCCCTTTTTAAACTTCTCCTCGGTGTTTTCATACCGATGTTGTCATTAGTATTAACGCTCTCCCGGCGATTAAATCAAATCATACAAAATATTTGAATATCTCTCGTTATTTCTCTCCCTCTCTCTCTCTCTCTCTCTCTCTCTCTCTCTCTCTCTCTCTCAGACACATACGCTGACGTGTGGCTAGGATCGCTGGAATTCTACGACTTTTGGTGCGGCATTCCCCAGTCGTCTTACATCGAGCAGGGTGGATCCAACGTAGCCAGGCGCAAACGCAAAAGGCGGGAGAGCCACGACCCCGTCATAGACATTAACACGTACAAACTCGACCACTCCTTCGTTTACTTCCGGGGCGTGGCCTACGAGTTCGGACCGGGACGACGGCTGACGTACACTCTGGGCGGTCTCCAGAGGAACGTGACGGCGTGCCCGATGACGACGTGGACCGAGAAGGGACGCAGCTCGTGCAGCAGCGAGCAGGTGGAAACCATGGCGAGCGGCTACATCGAGTCGGTCGGCGGCTACAACCTCCTCTTCAACAACTGCCACCACTTTGCAAAGTGGTTGCTGCAGAAACTGGTGTCAAACGAGTGCGAGTCATCCGGGCAAAACGACTCTGACAACTCCTAGGGCGCTTTTGTAGAAAGTTAATCGTATCTGCCGAATAATTCCCCAATTCATGGAGTAAATGTGAACTATATCATAGAGAAAGGAAAAACAAATGTGTTGACTTAAACAGAATCGGAAGTCCACATAGAACATCTACCTGCCACACGCATGAAACCACGCATGCGCAAAAGTCGACGGACATCTATTTGGCAGTATGTTTAATAAGACCGAAGGAAATGTGTTTACACAACAAAAAAAAAAAAAACCAGAAAATATGGTAACCACACCAAAAATGAATACATCATCACCAATCGGCTACTGTAAATACCCATGTCACAGAGGTATCATAATTGAAATGACTGTGTCTATCTGCATTCGTGCAAATTCGGCGTGAGTATAAAAAAAAAATCGACAGAACCATGGTTGCCTCTTTATTGCATCATGCATGACGCTGATCATTCTCAAACACGGCTTTATTAATATCACTGAAAAACGGTGCGACATTGTGAACCAGTCTTCCGAAACCACTGGTAGTCCTCTTCCAGTCCTGGTGACTGGATTCTGAATGCCTCTCACAAAATGGTATTAAACTGCAACATATGAATGGAATCTTAAGATACGTAATAGATTATCTTTACATGAACGAGAGAAGGGGGAAATAAAGGTGAGCGCTCGCTTTGATCGAAGCGCATAGAAATAAAACTACCTTCGTACCTATTTCGCCAACAATGATATGGTGGAAGCTCGTTATAGCAAAGATGTCTGATATAACGAAATGGTTGAATCAACAAACTCAGGCTTTTTTGCTTTCGGTTCCGATGGTGCAAATGTCTTTGTTCGAATAGTTTCAGCTTCTTTTGATCAGGGAGGTCACCTCCCTGTTTTGATTCGTTGAATCATATCAAAATATACCTGGCATACTGTACATATATCTCCGGCCCTATTAGTACCTCGTGATAACGAGTTCACTGTGTACATGAATGCAATGATGTAACGACACGCGTTCGTTTGAGCATGACTCATTCAGGAGAACAGAAGCTTACCTGGTACTAATTTACTGTCAGAGGGGTTCGTAATGTATTCAAATTTATGGATGCTGCATGCTGTCGGGTAGTCTCAGTAATTAATTCCGTGCCTTCGATTATGCATGACGTTTCGCAGCTTTATTGTTTATCAAACAAAGCGTGAGTTTAATCTATAAATGGCACTTTCCTAGTGCTATAGAAAGAACGGGGAGGGATACAGTTTCTTGTTGCCGAGGTGTTTTGTTGTTGTTGTTGTTTTGAGGTTGTTTGTGTACTGAAAATATTAAAAAAACAACTCCTTCATTGTAGTCATGAAGTGAATGCCTGACAACAAATCCATTTACCCGATCGTTCGATCGATTACATAATTATGAAATATAGTATATATTAAAGTATAGCATTTGTATTATCATAACAAGCACAATCCCTATTGAAATAATGTAACAAAGGAAGGCTAAATACTTGATGTCGATATTTGAAATTATTACATTATAATCTGATTTTCACTTTTTTTATATTGTTGCAATTAGATATGGATGTAAGACTTCATGCGCAAAGTAAGAATAATCGAGATGATAACTAAAATATGACTCAATCTTCTCACCCGCCTTTTTAACGTTCACAATGCAAAGGAGTGGTTTACCTCTTCGTCACGCTGCCCGTGTGCCCCTGTAAAGTACTCTACTTGCTTTACTCATTAATTGAAAATTCCATATTCGAATGGCCATCATGTGTTAATGTCGGGACAGTGTGACGCCATCCTACGGTATAGTGCGCTAACTGCAGTTTACTGCGCGGTATGAAGGAGTCCTCTGCTAAAGGCCCTCTCGCCGCAATATTATAATAAACCAGTTCGTGTATAGTGTTATTGAGCATGATAAAAATTAAGGTCATCGCAGGCCTGCTAAACTGACAAGTAACTGAGGTATCTGAAAAACAGTTGGCCTTTATGAAAACTCTATGTTATACTTGTAAATATTCTTTTTATATACGAACTATGTAGCTGCATATTGGAATGTAGAAGTGAATGTGTATATATATAGGCAGGGCTCCACACTAACTTTTTTATTTGGTGGCCCGATGGGGCCACCAAAATCATAAATTTCAAATTTTTGGTGGCCCGAGAGAAAAATTTGGTGGCCCCCCAAAAACAATAAAAAACATTAAAATTCCTGCTTTTTTATGAATATTTAAGTTTTATCATAGTAAGAATTGGAAGCTGGACATATCTACTCATAAATAAACCTCAAAAAACTCGCAACACTCACTCTCAGGCACTCATTCAGTCAGTATAAATATTCATTGACAGGCACATGGGTTGCAACATCTTAACATAGATAAATGACACTTTTCAAAAAATTTTGGTGGCCCGAGGCGGGCCATCAAATTTGCCCTTTTTTGAAATTTGGTGGCCCGACTTTCATTTTTGGTGGCCCCGGGCCACCGGGCCACCGTTAGTGTCGAGCCCTGATATAGGTCTAATATCCTTTTCAATCGAATTAACTAAAGCCATTCGTGCAAAACTTACAATCATGTAGGGCCTACATTACCACATTCTTCTTGGGTGTTTTTTTTTCACCTGCCCTGAGATAATTAAAAGATTATCCTATGTTTTGAAATCGTGTATACTTGCAACAAGATTATTGAAAGTTAAGGAAACCGTGGTCTCTCTGTTTTCTGATATCTAGTCATGTACCGATTTCTTTTCTTGTTTAGATTTATTTTAACATTTGCGTGTACTTCCTTTTTGTTTCAAGTTTTATGTGTGTATTAGCGATCATAGCATACATTGTACATGTAGAAATAAACAGTTGTCGATATTTATAGGACTATGATATGATATGATCTGTGTATTTGTGTGTGTGTGTGTGTGTGTGTGTGTGTTTGCTTTTTAAGTCAATTTCACCCTCCGGGACTTCTCGGATTACTTTCTTGATAACAATAGGAAGCAAAACAAGAAGAAACATAACAAAACAACAAAACGCCAATAAGAAATCCACCACCACTACCAAAATCTCACACGCTACCTGATATCGAGTAATTTCTACACGCTTTTAAGCGAATATGAATCAACTTGTGAGAAAGCCATTTTCGAGGGAAGGCATACCGTCACAAAGTTGGCCAAATCGACCGAAATGTCAAGATGGTAACGACCTTTCACACGTCATTCATTACGTCATTTACCCTGATGTTTTCAGGAAGTCTATATTATACTAACCGTAAGTTCAGTATTGATGACGTGGTACATTCTCTGAACCTTTTTCCCTCATTTCACTTCTTGATCACAACCCCCTTTCCGACAGAATATCTTTCAGCTTTACATTTTATTTATCATCATTTTTCTTTGCAACCAGGTACTTGTCGGTATCCTCCATTTTGACAAGGAAGTATGTGCAGAGAGAAATAGACATAGTAATGTCGTGTGCCCGGAAGAACGGCGCTTGTGGAAGAAAATACGATTTCACGTAGACCATTATTATTATTATATCATTGTCACACAATAATCATCACGATTAATATTCGATCTGCAGAAATTAAAGGAAACCAAAACCCAAAGAGCAATGTGGACTGACTGAAAGCAGCAACATTAATAGAACACATCAGTGAAAGTTTGAAGAACATCGGACAATCGACGCAAAAGTTATGAATTTTTAAAGTTTTGGTGTTGTAATGACCGGATAAGAAGACTACTTCAGTTTATGACATCATGTGTGAACAACAATATAAAGAAGATATAAAAAAAAAATCAACATACTTTCACTTGTCTACCTTGAGTAGTTGACTTACCACTTTCAGAAAGCAGGGGGAATGATATTACCCTTAACACATTACCCTTAACATAATCCATGTTAGTAGCAAGTGGATGGAATGTGTAATTTTCATGAAAAATGAATTTTTGTGGAATTCTTCTCTTGTTTTCTTTATATCGTTGTTCACACATGACGTCATAAACTCTAGCAGTCTCCTTATCCAGTCATTACAACACCAAAACTTTAAAAAATTCATAGCTTTTGCATCGATTGTCCGATTTTCTTCAAACTTTCACTGATGTGTTCTACTAATGTTGCTGCTCTCACTCAATCCACACTGCTCTTTGGGGTTTTGGTTTCCTTTAAGGTGCTGTTGATGTATCGGACTGAAACATCGGATACCAACTGTCAACAGAAGAAATCCAGCTGAAAACTATACGTGATTCAGCCGTCCCCCAACTCGAAGGAAACTGTCGAAAGAAAACATGCTCGTGATGTCTTTCTTCGGTTACGATACTAACAGTATGATAGGTCATGGATCGGGCAATGTTCATGAAATGTTCTGTTCCCCATACATGCTGTTCATTTTTCCCGCTGTCCCTTTCTTTCTTTCTTTCTTTCTTTTTTTTTTCTCTCTCTCTCTGTTATATATGGGCGACGTGGCTTGTTTTGACAGACTATTTGATCTTGAATGTCACCAATGCGACTCCTACATGATCGCGTCATATCGATATTATCATTCTGAGCACTATACCTTGAATTGTCTGCTAGTCTGAAACGGTGTGACCTCCACCCCTCGTCGTCTTATTTCAAATCAATTTCAAAACCCAATTACACATCTTTTTACCATCGATATCTCCTCGTTGTAATTATGATGTTAAAGGGACACTTCAACCACTATCAAAGTGCATATTATGTGTGTGTGTGTGTATGTGTGTGAAATTTCAAGCAACATGATATTTGGTGTAGGAAATGTAATGACAACTGACGGAAAACTCAAAATCAACTCTTTTGAGAATAGGTAAATTGTCATCTTTTCAAAACGGCAACGCCGGGTTTTTACTATGACGTCACTCATAAAAATCGCCTCATATCTCTTGGCATATAAAGATCCCACAGCATAGCTACATTCTGGTTATTATTGTTGTTTTTATTATCATTATCATGATTATTATTATCATTATTACTATTGTTATTACTATCATCATCATCATCATCATCATTATCATCATCATTATTATTGTCATCATTATTATCATTACAGTGTTATCATTATTATTTGGAGAGTGAGGGGTTCACTAGGTTCCGGAATACCAAAACGCCACACAAACCCGCTCTTGTTTCGCTCTCGTTCCACATGAGTGTTTAACAGCAGAGAATTGATGACAAAAGAAACAGTGATATATTTACAGCATTAATTTATTCCTTTTTACATTCCAAATACACGAAGAATGAGCCATCGAGAATTTTAAAGTTTGAAGGCATGAACGAGGCAGCTGCTAATAAGAGACAAATGCATACTCCACCACATCACTGACACGATTAAAAAGCAAAGTAAAAAGTAACATCTATCGTAATTACGCAAGAAATACACCCACTGCATAGTAACTAAGCAATAAAATCACAGCTAATATTTAGGACGATAAACAGATTTCCTCCAGCCTATACTTCCATATTAATCGACCACTGAATCGATCCATCGGTCATACATACTGAAATCTGACAAATGCAGAAAATTAATGCATATATACTTTCTTTTCCCCCTTTTTCACTGATCATTCCCATCAAGTTATATCTACCTGTGAAGATTGTATTGTTTTGATTCCTTGATAAAACGCAAAAATAAAAAATGATAGAAGTAAATAAGTAATAAAAAGAAAGAGAAATCGGGCAACCTCTTCGCCGGGCCAGTAACCACCCGACGAAAACTGCAGCGCACATCAGCAAATTAGTCTTCATCAGAAACGTTTTGCGCTGCAGTTTTTTATCTTGTCCATAATAAAAGTCGCCTTGATTCATACAATAAGTCATGTATGCATCACTGGTCGACTTACTAGAATTGATACAGCTGGCTCAGGATATATTGTATGATGGCCTCCTCATTGGTATTCCCTTCCAATCGAGCTCGGGAATACTACCGAACTACTCCTGGGGATTCGAACCCATAGTCTTTCATCCGAGTCAAGCAGAGCCCTATAGCAACCACTCCATAGTAACCATGGATACAGCTCCGACTGTTCCTCATTGCTATACGCTTACAAGTTTGACGTAATTAAAATGGGCCGAGATCAATATCTAGCAAAGCTCTCCGTTCGTACTTTGCGTTTGGACAAAGCCGATGAAACTATGTCTATATAAGTAAAATACAATGTAGTTACATACAAATGGATGCAAAAAATGTCGAAATAAGGCATCCCCCCCCCCCCCTTTGTTGTCGGTCGCTCTTTTTTTTTGGGGGGGGGGGGGGGAAGATGGTAAAATCAGGAAAAGCAGACCTCACTTATTAAGAAGACATAAATATACATTGATATACCCTAAAGTTCTGCCGAGATACACGTGTAGTAGGCTATATAACCATGTTCTCAAGTATATGATATGCGTTATAATAGTGGCGATATAATATAAAGGACGGAATTCACTCAATTGCATACGTCTATCGTGTGTGTAGAAATTGCACTTTGCGTTATGGCATATCCCGTCATGGTAAAGCACTTTTCACAGTACTTACTCTAGATGTAACCGAGGAGGTACTACTAGTATACGGATATACTATACAGGCGAGTCTCGCCTAATATAGTGTCTCCTTGATATAACACATGAATAGTATGTAGACCTCCATCACCAATAATGCGGTTTGACTAAACAAATTTAACCCCTGGAAGTTCGTTTCCTGCCAACCGTCGACTTGCATAAGAGTGTCCTGCGAGGCAGTTACACACACAATTCAGAGCTTAAGGTAATGTCAAGATAAAAGACACAATTTACAGTTAGTCCTGCATTGGTTTTGACACAACTGGACATAAACATGATTGTTTCCATCTTTCGTAGAATAAAATGACGACATTAGCTGTTTATTGCTTTTGACAAAGATAGCTAAAGATATCCGTTCAGACATCGAACTATAAATTTTACAAGATCAATTCTAACCTCGGTGTGGCGAATATGTTATTTGGTACGGCCGAAAATTTGTCATTCTCACTCGCATTCAAACACTCTGCCGTGATCCAGTCTGTTCGAGAGGCAGGAACTATTTACACGTTCAAACTATAATGCTACAGTAATGGCTGCCACGTAACCATTAATTTAGTCAATTCATGTTTGCAGAAAGCAATGAGAAATTGGATGCGATAATATTGCGAAGCTGATTTGCAAAGATTTACTTGTGGTTGCGCAAGAAACAAATAAATTAAATCGAAGAATCCGTGGTCATCATTGATTACGATGATCTACCGATGTTCGAAGTAGACGTCGCGCATGGCTCTGTCGCGAACCGTGGACGAACGGCTGAACGTCTGGATGGGCGGGATCGCCTGGCGGTTGATGTGGGCGTTTCTCGTTGTCGCCATGGACGCCTCCTCTCGCATGTCCATGTGTTCGTCCATGCTATAAGGGAGGAAAATTGACAGTGGGCGGAGTTTAAGTGATAGTACTGGCATGTCTCCGCCTTTTTTTTTCAGTATATAAGTTCTATAAATATTCATGTCTAGGGACAGGTGCTATCATCGGTATCTAGGGCGGGGACAAAGCAAGGGGACTACTTTAGGCTGCAATTATAGCATCAATAAAATGTGTGAACAGTGTCTTTGTATGACACGGGCGACGTGTCTTATCAAAACGCATATTCCACTTGGTTGGGTTTTTTTTTTTGACTCTCCTAAAAAAATACTACTGTTGTATCTTTCATATTCAAGGATTAACTATCACTCAATCTTAATGGGGAAATTATGAAAGGAATCGGTGAGGTAGCCACATGCAATGATCCATGCAAAATAACTGTCTATAAAAATTAAGACCACATGAGTATAGTTTGTGTCAAACAACGTGCCAGCATTATTGATAAACATGGAGGGAATCGGTCTTACTATAGGGGTAGGCTATGCTAAGAACAATGTGTAGAAATCCATTGGGATCAAGACTGCAAAGTAAAGGAACAACTTCGTAAATGTATTTGATTTTTTTGTTTTGTTTAATGAAACAGTGGAAATCCTTCATTGATATATAATTGCATGCATTTTCCTCTCCTCGGCTAAACAATGTGGCTCCAACGTGAGAAAAAAAATACTGGAAAATGCTAGAAATTTACTTGCATGGAAAATAAAACAAACAATGCCACCTGCTCGATGTGCGAGATATGTTATGAACGATGCGAATCATGCTGCTCTATACAAAAGAACAATGGTAAGTGGTGTTAAAAACAGGTGTTACTTGTCAGATGTGCAAGTGTGGCATGCATGTGTGGTTGTTAATTACGGTGTAGTGCGTGCATTAATATACAGGCTGGTGTGCGGGTGTTAGATTCAGTTCGGCACACATCCAATCGTCTGGCGTTTGAATGCCATCATCCAGTGTTATACAAACAGTCTAAACACGAAACAACGGGGACAGAACAACAGATAAACAAATAAAATTTTAGTGACAGACACTTACATCAAGTCAAACGGAACCCTCGCTGTCTGACCATTTCATGATAGTGACGAGTACAAGGCTTTGCTGGAATCCGACAAGCAATTAACGGGACCAGGGACCATGACATTTGCTCGACTTTAGATCATGGGTTTTAATTACGCTGAGGTAAGCAGATCGGCCGACCAAGCAAAGTCTGGCCACACGATGTCACCAAAGTTCACGTGTAACACACCGAATTCAACACAATATCATGAAAATCGCAAACATACAGGACACACAACGATTACAAAGCAAAACACGCACACAGAACCCGTATTAAACTGTGGTAAAATCTGCAAATGTTTTCCATGTGATAGTAAGAAAAAATGTACGTCGACGTTACACGGGACACGCCAAGACCCCACCTACAAAGAGCCCAAGTATAAACGCTAACTCTTGAACTCAAACGCTTCAAACGAAAATATTCTCGTCCGTTCGCTCTCAAAAAAAGATGACCTTCTCCTCTTTTCTTATTTTACGCCTCATAAGCGTCAGCAGTGTCATCATCACCATCAACATCAACATCGTATACACACTCGTCGACTTTCCCTCTTAATTTCTCTTTCTTTTTCTCTCTCTCTGTTGCGCAGTTATGTACAGCTCATTTACAAGCATATACCAAACATTTTTTTTTCCATTTTCCAATGTTGATCGCTAAATATATACTCTTTTTAATTCCGAAAAATACAACATTTTGGCAAAACAGTTTGTCCACAAGTTTTCGTCACAACCTATGCTACACAGGCATATAAATATGGCGGCATAAGGCATGTGCAAACGGCTTTCTTCACTTTACTAAATGGTATAGGCAACCACTACAGCCTACCATAATACACTAAGAATATCAACATAATTACAGAGTTGCTTTCACACACAAAAAAAAACAATCTAATAATGGTCACAGATCACTGAAATGTAAACGAAATCAGATAAAAAACACTAATCAAAATGATGTCCATTTTATCAGAGTTGGCATGTCAATTGTCATTCGACATGTCATTAAAGTGCACCTTTGTAGAGTTGTTCTGTTGACAAGACAGTGACGTCATGATGCCACCTCCGTAATTCCTTATTGTTGCCTAAGACAGTAAAAATGGTATTTCCTATTGTCCGATTATTACAGCCTGTACGTCTCCGCTCATGGTATACTGAGGATATTGATTTTTATCAGACATCCTCGTCGTATACGAAATCCTTGTTCAATTCTGTAAACATCAAAGGAAGGTTTATAGGCGAGTGACGATACTGTCCTATGGCAAAAACAGATAATGTACATGTATGACAACTCTACAGTATACGACATATGAACAAGCCGACAACATATCAACTTTAATAAATTTCGTAGTTATAGTTTCCTGCGATTTTGTTCAAACTTTCGTTGATCTGTGACTTTGATCTTATCATTGAAGAACATCTTCACCGTTATTTCAGTACGGAGCAAGCGCTACACAGACGCAGACACGAAAGGTAAATTACTAGTAACTTGTATCTTTGACATGAATCTAGCATACAAGCGCTATACCAAAACATGCATAAAACACCAACAACGCAGGAGACCAAAAAAAAAAAAAAAAAAAAAAAAAGGAGGGAAAAAAAGCATGCATCGCGTAATACAATTTACTACATACACTACAGCTGTATATAAAATGCCACTTACAAAGTGATTAGTACGGATTCTATGCCATATTCGATGTAAACGTCACACAGAATGAGTTCGTCCATGACTCGATGACATTTGAGTTAACGTTTAACCATCATATTCAAAATAGTGACCATGAATGACAAAGTTGCTCAGCATTTATGTATGAACACTACACACATGGACAATATCGAACGTTTTTAGTCTACATGAAGATGAACGGTATTTTGTAGATAAGAGCTTTATTTCAATAGACTACACATGACGCTCAACTATTCCACCTCCACACGATAATACGGGAGATCAGTTCCCTTGCCGAATCTACCTTCCAATTTTTGACACTGATACAAAGAAGGATAAAACCGTTGTGTTTATTGAAACAGGATTTGATATTTTTTCCCCGTCGCGTTCAGAATGTCAAAGCTGCAGCACTGAGGACAAGACTTACGAAAAAATGACCTTTTGACCTTTCGATTTTAGTACGAGGCGATTTTTTTTTTCCACGTTTACACAACCTTACTCTCACCTATAGTCTGGTAAACAGCGACGCTGAAACAATGCACTTTGGGAGGGTTTTTCCGGCATTACTTGATGAACTTGAGTGTTTTGGAAATGAGACATGTTTATACTCCCCTTTAGAAGCCAATCGAGGGTTCTTATGAGTCTGTATCACTTTCGAATCCGCCCCCACCCATTCTACATAAGAATAAAAGGAAAATATCGGATATCCTTAACCAAACTTCAAAAATATTCCCTATACCTCTTGTGTATAACATAGGAGGAATCACTGGAAATGTCTTATTTTGCTCTGTCCGATGACGGGCTTACTTGGAAAATGTTTAAAAATGGCTTTTAAAGGGGGGTATTCCAGATGATTTTCATAATTTCATATCATGTATTACATTAATCGACAGCTCCATGTACAGATTTGGGGAATTTGTTGTGGTCTTTGAGCAGAGAAACCAATACTCTGAAAAATCTTTTAAAAATTACACTGAATAGTGTTGATGGCATAAGAGCCTCAAGTACATAATGTATTTCAAAAATGTAGCAGTGTAATTCCATTACAATACCACTCGATTGACAAGTTTACCTGTGTAGAATCTGCATGCCTTCTTCTTTTATTCTGTTTCCCTGTGAGCCCCAACTCATGCATTCTTACGGTGAGGCTGCCATGTCATCATCCTTGTTCATTGCAAGTTGTTATCAATTTTGAAAACATTCTTATTCCTCATCCCAATCACTATAAATTCTGAAACTCTGTACTCGGTTTAAGTAATTTATCGTTGTTCAGCTGCACATATCTGGAAATCACCCGGAGGTCTGATTTAACCCTTTTGCGACCAAACGCATCATTGGGCAAGCATATCACATCAATCTGTAATCATATCAAATCAAATCAAATCAAATGAAGTGAATAGAGGTATTTGCGAGGTTTAAAAATCAAATACAGTCTGTAGTGAATTTCTGCTACGAAGGGGTTCTAAACACTTTAATTTCTTTTTTTCCGATCCAACGTAATCGTCCGTTCCACGGCTGTGTAAACCGTCTTGTTTACAAAAAAAAAAAGGTGTACATCTAGCAGCTATCTTTCTATTACTGTATTTGAAGTGCTAATTGCAGAGATTCACTTTTCAATATGCGCTAGTATACACGTATTTACCTGCTTTAAACAGTCGGGAAGTAGTTCATTCATGGCCTACAAGTGCAGTCAAATGCGTCTTAATGAACGATGATTAACGCACTTTATGTTGCATGGCAGAGAGATACGGTATGATTCTCGCAAAACGTAAGGTCCTGGTCATTCGAAAGGACAACAGGTTATTACGGAAAATGACATTTTCAAGGGCAGTGCGAAGAGCAGAATGTTTGGCTAACATTGCGCGTTACCCTAAGAACGGGTCCGAACGAAGAAAATGTCTCCACGTCATCACTTTTTTTTACGTATTATGATTAATGATGTCTGTCAAAACATGACCGACGTCTCGGTGGGGCAAATTGTTCTTGACATATATCAGTCATTCGCACGCAGGGTTCCGCCATGAACAGCGGGCGAGGTTGGACCTACCGGCCACGAAAAAAACAAACGAACGCCACAAGAAATATTGCGAAAACAGACGGGGACAATCATGCTCTCGTTTCGCGAACGTTCTCTGTTCGAAATAAGAGCAGCAAAAAGAAAATGATCTCGACCTATTGTTTGCTCAAGCGCACGCCTTAATCTTCGAAATCACACGTGCAAAGTGGTTGAATTTCCTGTCGTGCTGCGTTCACAAGCAAAGAGCTCTTGTCATTTTCATTTAAAAATGTTGACGAGGAACAATTGAGCTAAGCGTCCATGGGCATCAATAGAAAATCAAGTTCGAAGAACTTTTTTTAACAAAAAAAAAAAAGTCCCCCACCAAAACAAAAACAAAACAAAACAAATCAAACAAACTTTCCTGGCTCGAGAACCGAGATATGCTCTGAGCGGAAGTGAAGGAATTCACCTGGGCTTTAGAAAGTTTGTGGAAGGCTTCGTATTAGACTTACTCCTTTAGTCATATCGCTTCTTTGATGAAAGACAGTATTTCATAGTTTGTTTTTTCCCACAATATGAGGACCTGTTTCTCATTCATGGTCTAAAATGTTGATTCCAGTATTGTTTATCGAGTTCAGGCATGTCCTAAACTAAGCACGTACACCATTAGGTAAAGGATGGTTACAAATATTGTCTGGACATCAGTACATTTTCTGATCTCTCTAGATTGCTCATCTTTGCATATCATACTTATGATGCAACAATTCTTTTGATCGTCACTAAATTTTCCTCTCTCACACCAGCTTTCTGACTTGATTTCTTCTTCTTTTTTTTAATTCTTTGCTCAACATCATTAAACTCTATACAAATACACAATGTAAGTGAAAGTTACAATTAGAGTTTAGAGAACATGCACAGAATCTGGACAGTCCAACATGAGTTTGAAGACATCACACTGTTAGAATATTTGGCAAAAGGACCACATACAGTACATTTCCATGGGTTAATAACACTCGGAATTAGACAGTGAATGCGCATGTCCTTCAAGTGGAGTGAATGACATCCCAGATGTGCGACCACCAGTCGACAAGTTGCTGTTAAGCCCATCACCTCAATGTACAGGAGAATTGGAAAATCCATAGTCATGATACATAACTCGCGTCTATCATACAGCATCTGCACTTGAATTAGCATGCCTGTAATGATATGTACATCAACCAGACTAGTGTCAGAAAATCTCAGTGAGGCCCTAGATCCTGTTGATATGTTTACTATCTCATGTTTGCCTTTTGGTTGTTATTTGTACCTGCTGAAATCTGACATCACATTTAATGAAAGCACAGTCTATAGTCAAGTTGTTGTTTTATCAATTGACCACCCCCTTCTATAATACATACCTTGGTACATGCCTTTGTCTGTGAGCAAACTTTTCAACTTGTAAGTGATATCAAGTACACTGCCCATTGAGTAACACATAGAAAAGTTGAGTGTTACATTGAGATGAATATTGTTTGTACCGATAGAGTGTCAGTGAATGCATTCACCTTTGGTCTCCCCCACCCCTTTCCCCAACACTTTTCAGGACAGAAATGGCATGATTCTGTTCTTGTCCTTTCCAGAAGTTCAAGAAGCTTAAGAATCTGTTTTGAATTTACCAATTGAGCCAATTTAGAAGCTTGAGGATAAGTTACATATTTATCAATTTAGAAGTTTTTAATTTACTCATCAAGTGCATTTAAAAAATCTACAACCAAACTGAACAATAATAATGTCATTTATAAAGGGCTCAAATGAAGTGGAATGATAACATTTTTCATTCAACCCAATGAAACATCAAGAATGTATATTGAAAATTATAATATCAAGATACATCATCAAATTCCCTGATTTCATCTCAAATGGCATCGTGCTTGATATAAACATGTGCTTACATGTATGCCCACTCTAGTCTGTCTACTTCAATACATGGGCAACCAAGACATGCTTTTCTTGTACAGAGGTTATGTCATAGAATCACAAGTTTACAACCTAGGTGGGACCACTAGTATCTGGCAAAGAATGCTGACATTTCACATACATATGTGCAAACTTATGCTTAAAAAAAACACAAGTTTCTTCTACACCTGCTGAACGTCACACGCAAATTAAAATCATTCAAAGCTGATGGCGATACTGCAGATACAACAACTAGCTTAAAATTCTAAGATTATTTCAAAACAAAAAGGCCATGCAACATTTCAAAGACATGTATATTACATCTCTTGATCACGAAGTTCATTTGTAAGTTAAATTTGGTGATATGGAATATCACAGGCAAACAAAAATTAGCATGGCTACAAAAAAAAAACACGCTGATTTGCAGAACAAATGCAGTCTTACTGGTTGATCATAATTTTCGTTCACCACCTATGCATCTCTAAACTGTCAAGCTGTAAACTTTTGTCTTTGACAGCAGGACCACGCATTAGCGAAAATCAATCAAGAAAGAAAGAAAGAAAGAAAAGACAATGGTTAGAATGGACAGGCAAGATTGAGAAAAGAGAGAAAGAGCGGTTAATCTGACACAACCCCATGGTGCAGCAGAGCGCAAGAATTGGTGCAAGTGTGCATCTCGTCACGGCACGGCAGTCGTCATGGCAACTTACGATGGGCCGGTTTGGTGGTACATCTCCTGCGCTGACCGCGGTATCAGGAACTCGTTGACGCGGGAGATGGTCCCCGTCCTATCTTTATAATGCTCTCTGTGCTCCTGAGCAAGCTGAATGGTTGAAAGAGAACAGAAATAAAACTGTAATGTCTAAATTGCTACTACAGGTAACCTTTTATTTGTTCAACATGTATTTTATTCATAGCTGTATTTTCCTAAAATCATGGTGTATCCGACAAATGCAGGTTAAAATTAAAGTATGTATTACCAAATTTCCATGTCAGATACTAAATGATTCAACCAAAACTGTGGCTCGTTCCAACCAAAACTATAATCTACGTCTCCATCAACTCTATCATGTGCTGGCTTGAAGGCTTTTGAGGTCATAGTTAAGTTACTGTGCCATCTAACATGACTGAACCTGACACTGACTGGAAGCAGAATGAGAACAACACAAAAAATTCAAGTAATCACTGTTGTTTCTACTTGCATTGCAAAAACCTACATTGTACCTGCGGTTTTGACCAAATTTTGAATCCATGTTTTACGAGGCCTTCAGCATAGGATATCTTTAGTCTCTTCAAGAGTTGTTTGTATTTGTTTAACTTTAGGCACTATTATGTGCATAACATACTTCCAGCAGCTATTCGTGTGCCTTGTTGACTGATATACAACAAATACTTGATCATTCATATCTGGGATAAGATGTAACCTGATTACAATGCAATATATGCATTATCGCACCTTATCGAACTTGGAAACCTCCTCCTTGCGGTCGTGGTTGACGTTGCTGAGCTGGTACCTGGGCTCAGTGCGCCACCTCTCCCGCGTCCTGTCCCTCGCCCCGATCACCTGGTCCGGGTTGTGCGTGTAAACCGTCGGGAACTGGCCGCCGTTGGCGTAGTTGGTCTTGCTGGTGTTCAGAGTTGCTGAGCGGTAGTCCTGAAAGTACTTGGCTGTGGCATTCCCGTACGTCTCGCCATAGTCAAACTTCATGGTGGGGCAGTGGCCCTTGTAGCTGCAAGTGTGCAAAAAAATAATAACAAAAAAGAAACGATGAAATGAATTAAACTTCAACTCTTACTCTATTGATGGTGCAATCACAAGCATGCTTCATTGTAACGAGAGAGAAGGGGGGGGGGGGGGGAGAGAAACTGGATACAACACCAACACTAGGCATAAGACTAATTGATTTTAATTGGCATTAACACTCACAGTTAGAAGTAGAACCCTATGTTGTTGTCAGTAATGTCAGTGCTGTATATGCTGTTATATTTTCGCGTAACTTGTTACAGATATTTTCGCGAATGCGAAGGTCACGGACATTTTTGCGAGAAGTTGTTTTCACGAATTGACATAGAGGCCTACAATGTACATAAGCGCACTACTACCTTAGCGTAAGGTAACATTTTTGCCTGTTCTTAAATTCGCAGTCCAACTGAGATTCCCAAAAATTAAACCCTTGCGAAAATAACAGCTTAGATATCTAACGTAATAGGTCTAAACTCTAACGCTATAACTTGTTACTTTACATTACAGTATACAAGGGTATCTTTTTCAGATTTAACAAATCCACTGGCACTCAGCTAAAATACTTAAACAACAATCTTAAGTCAAAGATTCAGTCATTTAAAACCCCTTGTGAAAATGACAGACATATTTTCGGGAAAAAAAAAAAATCAAATTGCGCTAAGCTGCGCTGCATGTCTGGTGGAGTGTTTTCCACCTCGGCGGGTAGACTCTGTTGTCCGCCCGCCCGAAACTCTGCGGAAACATAGCGCTCGGTGGTGGTAGAGTCCTACTGGCTACGCCACAATAACAAACCATGATAACTTAAAAAAGCAATGGAATACTTACCCAGGCATCAATCTTGGCGGGATATAAGTCGCCTGATGGGTCGTCTGCAAAGTGCCAGCACTTCTCGACATGTTTGGTGTTTGAAAGAAATACTCAGAATACGAAGAAATATCAACGAGCCGTACCGTTAGCTAGCTTGGTAGTTTAGTGGATTGTTACTGTATCGTATCCGTATCAATCAGTTGAAAAGAGCTAGCTGCATAAACTCTATCCACGCAACGCACACACAGATCAACGAGAGCACAATTCACACATGTTACTGTTTGTGTACAGCCGTATCTACGGGGAACGAAACAACCCGGAAGTAACGCCTAGTCTCTTTCATGGGCACTGTTATGTTGTTGCCTGTGGGTTTCATTAATTTTGAGCGAGGAGTGGGGTATTGAAAATGTAATATAGGCCTACTTCTGATATAGACTCCACATCTGTATAAAATATAGGAACAATCCAATTCTTATTGCCCCAAAATACTTTTGCATTTCGTTCCTGACCAGAAGATTAGGTAGAAAAATAGCCTAGCAACAGTTGCTATGTAAGCTTCTACCATAATCAAACGCAGATGGCGCTGTAAGATTTAGTATTTACGACTACGCCGGAAAAAAAGAACGACGATGGCCTCCAAAAAAGGTGGCAAAAAAGGCTCTAAAAAGGCTGAAAAAGTCGTCGAAGAACCACCTCCACCAGCAGAGGAAAAGAAGGATGAAGCGGCTGAAGAAAATCAGGATGACAAACAGCAAGAAGCAGCTCCCGCAGAGGATGCTGAACCGGTTAAAGAACCAACTCCACCTCCAGAATATGATGAACCCACTCTAGCAGAATTAATCGTTGAACAGTGAGCATTCCTAACTTTTTAGCATTGATATTAAAAGTTCACAGTGTTTCTTGGCATTTCATATTCCTGTAAATATTAGATATACGGGCAATATACGTTTGATAATTCTGAAATTGGCATCAGGTGAATTTTATCAATACCTGATAATTACCTAACGTTAATTAGACTACTACGACGACGTTCATTAACGTTTAATAATACTCAGTCCCACACATGCAAATATGCGTTATGAATGTTCAACTGTACTAACTAACGTTAGTAGGTAGGCCCTTGTAATAGTATTTTATGCTACACTGACGGCCTAACTGTTACACATCAACTAGACGAACTGCAACCAGCCCGAACACCGAACGCGAGGCTCCCACAGTATAACTGTGACTAGTGTGAGAATTAACCACTACAAGGAGCGCCCCGTGGTTACTCATCAACTTAAAAGGACAAGTTCACCTTCATAACATAGACATGTGGGTTTTGTGAATGCAGCAATGAACTTTAGATTTTGACGTGCGGACGTTTGAGACGACGAGTGCGCTCAACGTGACGTTCTCCTCTCCCCTGCATTGCGTTGAAAAATAGCTTTAGATTACGCTGGGATGCAACGTATAAAAAATAAAATCGCGCCCCCATATGATCAGTGCTTGAAGTAGTTCGCTACGTTGCAAACTGTGCGGACATAAACATAGCCCAGTACGCGTAGTGAAAAACTCAGGCGATGCAAGCTAAAAGTAGATTGATTTGACGCGCGCTTCTGCGCACGCTCAGAACATGTTTTTTCCTTCTAAAAGTCCGCACGTCTAAAATATAAAGCTCCCTAGTATGTAGGCCTCGAACACAGTGAAAGCTCGGGGAAAATCAGAAAATCCGTTCAAAATTTATGAATTTTTTAAGTGTCTGCGCAGGCACTGCTGGATGAGAAGACTACTGTACCACAGTGTATGATGTCACATGCGTACAACGATATAAGAAAAATAAAAAGAGAATTTCACAAACCTCTACTTTTTGAATAAAAGGGCACATTTCTTTGACTTGCTAAGTCTACTAGTAGTACTGACATATCTTCAAGGCCAAGGATACTGTAGGCCTGATATTATTCCCCTTGCCTTCTGAAAGAGAGAAGTCGAGTGTTCTTTTGTTACGCGAGAAAAGTAAAAATATGTTGAATTTTCTTTATACTTTCTTTATGTCGTTGTACACATGTGACATCACAAGCTATAGTACAATATAGTCTTCTCATCCAGTCGTGACAGAGCAAAAACTTCAAAAATTCATAACTTTTGAACGGATTGTCAGACTTTCCTCAAACTCTCACTGATGTGTTCTACTAATATTGCTGCATTCACAAGACCCACATGTCTATGATTCGTATGAAGGTGAACTTGTCCTCTAACTTTATAAGGATGCTAGCCAGAAGTAGTAGACCGTGTAGACGTCTAACAAAGTCTAGACAGTCTAACGTAGATCTAGATTCTAATTGTCTCGCAAAAGCAGCTTCAGTTTTTTAATTTTGTTTTTGTACAAACACTCACCTAAATAGCGGAGGTTCCTAAGTGTTCTATAAATAATGACTGCTAATGTATCTAGGCCTAGACAGACACTGGCACAAGTTTGAGGACTGGTCATGGATATGGCAGCTCGAGTTCAATCATGAAAATGTCATGTTATGTAGACTCTACAGTGGTTGTAAAAAAAAATAAAAACAAAACAAAAAACAACTTTGGTATCAATTAGTACATTAGTACACGTACTGACGTAGATGCATTCACATGATGAGGATGAAAATCTGAAAGTTATTGAGACAGTCAAAAGGGAAAGGGCGGTAAGGTGTATTTTTCTCGTAACCTCAATTTTACTCTTCATGTACACACAAAGTCACCACCAAAGCAATAAAGTACTTTGTCTGATCAAAAGGACTTTACATTATCTGACTATTTGCCTGTGGAGGACGATTTGATTTTGCTACAACACACATTTCCCATAGGCGCTTGCCCGAGTATACTTGGGACTCATCCTCAACGGGTTAAAGGGAGGGTTAGTCTTACTGTGTAAGGCCCAAGTCAGACTGCTCTTGGAATATTGTTCTTGTGTCTGGAATGAACTTGCAAAGAGTGATGCAAAAAAAAAGCTTGAATCTGTTCAGAGCAGAGAGACCATAATTGTCACATTCTGAGAGACTCAAGTCTTTGGGGATTCCATCCCCAGAGAATAGACGTTGATATGCAGATATGTTTCAAGTTTTCAAGATTTTGAATGATGTGGACGATTTTGATCCAGTGATTCTCTTTGTTATCATTGATCAAGTTACACACAGTCATAAGTTTAACTTGTAGAAAGGAAGGTGTCCCGCTTTAAACTCTTTCAGCCATAGAGCAGATAGTTCTTGGAATAGGCTTTGTGCTTTTACTGTCGAGGCAACATCAGTTAAATGCCTTCAAGTCTAAGCTCAATGACCATTGGAAACGGAAACATAGTAAATTTGATCCAGATTGCTCTTTGCATAAATTGACCACTCTAGGATACATCACACTGAACTCTTCAGGCTCAGGATTGGATCCGTTGAATGGTCCTCTACCAGTCTTTAACTTACTCGGTGTCATCATAGGTAATTCAGACCATCTGTACTTAGTCTATCTTGATCAATGATATTTGTGAAATTAGCTCTAGTATTCATAAGAACCTTATCTATTCTCTCTTTTTTTTTTCAGCTATGAAGGTGACAAGACTCGTGGCTTGTATGACAATGACGGTGTGGCATATTTCAGTGGTGGACATTGTTACAAGGTATCTTATGATGTTTATGCCAGTATTGTTGTATGTTTTTAGAAAGTCTACTACTAGTAACTAGTGTCTAGCTAGATCAGTAATGTTTGACTCAGACTCTGAAATAAGCATCAATACCTTCCAATATTTCCTACCTCTCAATAACTTCATAATATTCATGAGTTTAATCCCACTTATAAATCTACAAATGGGAGCACTATCTATACATGTATGTAGAGGTGATTTTTTTATTACTTTTTGTACAAATTGCTCATGTATTTTGGTATGTGCAGCAGTGCCACATTCATACATCTAGCTGATGTTACACAATAATCATGTCAGTGATAATGTACAAATAACAAAAAATCTGCATGAAAAAGCAAAAGACTATTGTTAACAGTAGGAGGTCTGCTGATGATTAAATGTTGATGTACCATATGTGTAAAGACACATGGGTGTAGAGGAAAAGCACCATAGCGCTCACAATTCCACTTTATTTCCTGTAATCATATGAAATATAAATATTCAATTTAGATATAAGAAATATAAGTTGTAAAAAATGTATTGTACTTAACTGTAGGTTTTTTTAATTCAAATTTAAGTAATTTGATTAATGAATAAATGTATTTTCTGGAGCAAATTGCCCACCCAGCAGAGCTCCATTAAAATTAAAAGAACAACAACAACTCACGGTTCCTTTGCTTTGCTAGTAAAGAGTTTATACAAGACATATTGCTTATGACACAGGGCCAGTTCTCTCATGGCCTCATGCACGGAAAGGGAACCTACCTGTGGACAGACGGTGTAAAGTATGAGGTGAGTAGAGTTTGAATGCAAAACAGTTATATATCCATTTTTACCAATTTGAGATATTTCAGATCTATAATAAAAGTGTATTAAATCTGCTGGAAAAACATAAATCATTTGAGGCGAGAAATATATGATAATTTTAACGATATCTTCATAATATTTCTTAAATGTACTGAGTGCAAAATCATTGAATTTTTTTTTTCCTATGTGATGATGACCTTTAAACACTATAGAAATTCCAGTTACCTGTTTTTGTATTCAAATTCTTCATATACATGCCTATGTTGTACTCAAATAGCATGCTACTAGTATTGCTTAGGAATGATACATAGGATATGTGAAATGATTGTAATTGACGAAGTCAGCACATAACATGAGGCCAAATTCAATTCAAAGAATAGCTTTTCTTCAATGCTCAGTATGAAAGTGAGGTTTCACAGAATGTAGGCTTTGTCTTTATTTACAAGCAAAATCACTGATGATGAAAAGTTCATGAATTCATTGTGAAATAGAATCCTGTTGCAAAGAGTCAATGGATACAGTGATTGTGAGTCAAATATCTCCAGAAGTACTGATCTCAGGTTCTGTGCTCCAAATACCAAACTTTATTAATACAAATACTCTATGCAAATTCTACCTGGATTTCTAAAAATTTGCCATGCAAAAAGTGCGTGAAAAGTAATATATCAGTCATGTATATCAATGGAATAATATCTTACCCTTCTCTGTGGCATGCTTACAGTTTCCTCTATATAAATATTTCAGCAGCTATAGCTAAAACTAATTATTCCAACATTTTGTGGTTACTGGTTGTTGCTGCAATGTCTATTGAAGACTGATTTAGAAAGTTTCCTAATCTGTGGGCTGCTGGCATTGCAGGGAAAGACATTGGTGCAAAAGGGACAGATTACAACACTCATTATGATAGATGATGACTGGAAAAGGGTGGGGTGTGAATATACATAATATATGTACAGCATGATCTCTCTATACTGTTTGGCATGCCCTTAAAGGGGGAAATTAAATCCTTATACAAGTTATAAGTCGAGAATGTGTTGCCCTTGGAAAAATATGACCAAAGTTCTGCCATCACATGATTGTGTTCGTCTTTCTGTGACTGTTGTTGTTATTGTTAGCATTACTATAATAGTAATAATGATGATGATGATGATGATAATAATAATAATTATAGTAATAATGATAATAATAATAATAATGGTGATGATAATTAGAATAATGAAAATGATAATAATCCTTCTTATTCTTCTTATTAGTATTAATATTGTCATCATCATCATCATCATCATTTTTACTGTTGTTTTCATTATTTTGTTATCATCTTCATTATTCCTAGGGTGATTTCAACATGAATGAGATCACAGGGAAGGGCACCTACACCTGGCCGGACGGCAGTATGTACGAGGGGGAGGTCCTCAAGGGGCGGAGGCATGGACACGGAACCTTCCGCTGCATGTCGTCCCCCTCCTCCTACACGGGACAGTGGCAGCAGGGCCTCCGCCATGGCACGGTCAGTGTGTACAGGGGGGATCCAGGAATTCCGTAAAGGGGAGGGGTCTTTACAAAATTAACTCTTTGTTTGCCACTTTCGCACGTCCGACTCAGTCGACGGTGTGCCAACTTCGCGTATTCTGCTCAACAAACAAAGCCGCCAAAACCGATCGATAAATCGCTAATCCCGCGGTACAATCAAAGCGTTTCTCGCGCTTTTGTTCCTCTCACATACGGCTTGCATTCTATGTGGTGAATGACTATCAAACGGTGTTCCCAACTAGATTTTGCATGTACACTTCCTCTCACCTCCCTGGTTTCTGTCACTATTTTATGTGCAAAGTCATTCCTTTACAGTAATGTAGCAACTGGTAATTCAAAAGAAAAATTGAAAATAGAATTGTTATACATTGTATATGGAAGCAAAGTTTGGCATTCCTCTTTAACTTTGCTCACTATTATGTCCAGCTTAACAGAAATTTGTAGAAGTTATACAGATTGGAAAAACAGAATTCTTTCTCTAAGCATGGCTATCTTTGTGTCTCAGAATAACGTGGCACACAGGGGGTTTCCACCATGGCACATAAAGAGTTAAAGGGGGCACACATGCCCCCTATTTTTACCCACGCCGATGAAAATCGGCAGGGGGTTATGTAAAGGGTTCCGTATGTTTGTTTGTTTGTTTGTTTGTTTGTTTGTTTGTTTTTTTGTTTTTTTGTTTGTTTGTTTGTTTGTTTGTTTGTATGTTTGTTTGTTTGTTTGTTTGTTTGTTTGTTTGTTTGTGTACAAGATAACAAGAGAACGGGTAAACGGATTTGCACGAAATGTTCAGGGAATGTTTGGATAATGACAGGAAAGAATCGATTAGATTTTGGTGATAATCGGTTGACCCTTGCAAATTCTGTGTGACCTTGAAGTTTTGACCCCATGGTATAGTGACCATTCCGAAAATTTCCCGTTTCTCACTTTGCGATTTTCCGCTACCATACGAAGACATAAACTCCCCAACGATCCGACTTCGCTGCTCAAATGTTCGTAAGAATTCCGAAATTTACGTTTAGGCCTATTTGAGGGACTATATGTCCTTCTAGATTTATGAAAGTTCGTTCTCCGTCATCACAAACTGGCCCGTATTTTGATGATTTTTCAAATTAACATTGATTGTTTTTTTCGTTGGAGGAGCATTTTGCTCGGTCGCAGTCACACTGCACGATATGCGTGCTCAATGTCAATGCGTGTGCAAGGCCGCTGAAAATGCATCGCGCTCTACACTGTTGGTGCAAAATTGCACCGGGGACGTTGCGGCGCTCGTTGGTGGCCGAATACTGGTGCAGTAGACATTTGCATTCAACCCTTGCATTGAATAATTCCCGTAGACACTAATCATAGGGGTAATTGCCTAGGGGGTACGTAAATTTTGTTTTTCTTTTTTGCTTTTGTGGATACCATCAAAGATCGTACACTCATACGACCTTTGATATTTGATGATTTTTCAAATTAACATTGATTGTTTTTTTCGTTGGAGGAGCATTTTGTTCGGTCGCAGTCACACTGCACGATATGCGTGCTCAATGTCAATGCGTGTGCAAGGCCGCTGAAAATGCATCGCGCTCTACACTGTTGGTGCAAAATTGCACCGGGGACGTTGCGGCGCTCGTTGGTGGCCGAATACTGGTGCAGTAGACATTTGCATTCAACCCTTGCATTGAATAATTCCCGTAGACACTAATCATAGGGGTAATTGCCTAGGGGGTACGTAAATTTTGTTTTTCTTTTTTGCTTTTGTGGATACCATCAAAGATCGTACACTCATACGACCTTTGATATCATCACACTCTCGGCTTGCTATAATCAAAATATCCCGCAAGAAAACGGCGTATTTCTCGATTTTTAGCGCTTTTTCCGCGACCCGTCGCGTAGACAATACTCTTAAAACTGGACTTAATTCGCGCGCGCTTGGAAAAGTTCCGATTCTGCACTTTTGACGGTGGAATTTGGGATTTTCGATGGATTTTTGGAGGAGACTTAAGGACTTTCCTGTACGTGAATGAGTGTTAATACCGTATGTGTAATTATGTGATTTGCGTGTGATGTGACTGTAGAACCAAAGATCGTACACTTCAGTGTACGATCTTTGGTAGAACTCACTGGCTGGTGATAAAGCACACTGGCAATTAAGTGGCCGAATTCTGGTAGATGACCGAATGCACATTATGTTTACCCCGACTTTGTACTTAGGCGTGGGTCTGCCGCCTTTGACGGCCCCTCTCTAGTTTCTTATGTTTTAACAAAAAACAAAGAGGGGGTGCGCCCCCAGTGCACCCCCCTCTGGATCCGCTGTAGAACCCACAGAGCAGTTGATTTTGTGGAAATCCTCTTTTGAGAGATTTAAGACCCAGTAGCATAGGGATAATATGGAGTGAGAAGGCTGGCCTGGCAAGACTACATTCAAGAATCCCAGTAAAAAATTGTGTACAGCTTTGCCACTGATCTCTATTCAAGGGTATTATTTACCATTGGCGGCAGTGATTCAAAAAAAGTTCGGGTTATCACATTTGATCCATATGTGTATGTCGCTTGTGTCACAAAACATCCTGCTGTATTTAAACATTTTGCAATAAAGCCTAAAATATGAGGAGATATCACTATTTTTCTCAATAAACCATAACTGTAAATGGTTTATTCCAGAAACAATTTTATTATAACTATTGTTCACATTTTGTATTTTTGCCTTCCTTGTACAACCTTATGTACGTGATTTACAACATGAAAAAGATGGAAAAATAGATGTTTTACAAACTTGAACTTGAACTTGTATATCTAACAATACTTAATATCAATTATACTGATTCATATTTTTACATTGGTAGTTTCCATCCCTAACTCACATTTTTGGAACTATTTTGAAGCACTAATGCTGGGTTTTTGTTTCCTGCAAATGGTAGATTATGCCTTTAAGTACACACATAGCCAAATAATCTCAATTGGAGTCTACTGCTCCAGATGAGCGTACATTTCGATGCACATATTCACCGACTAGTGCAAATCATGGTTTTCGAATGTACCTCAGTGGACGGCGAATGAAGATCGTTTCAATCAGACCCCCTGAATTCCCATGCTACCAGCTCTTTGATGTATGAAATCACCCTCTGACTGCTTGATATCATTAGCTTCCTTCCCCAGAAATTTGCTCTGTGTAACCAAGATACCCATAATCTGCTCTGTGTTACCCAAATAAATGTAAAATGCTGACAGAAACAAATGCAAAAATTCCTAGCACTCCCCTACCCCCTTAAAAGACAGAAAGAAAGACAAAAAAAAAAATCCATTTATCACAAAACTTTTGCACAGGACTACGATGTTATGGACTATTAAAGGTTTTATAAATCTCATTTGCTTGTTACACAGGACATGATTCACATTAAATTTGTTCAGTACTGGTATGGTAATAAAATTATTCTCTCTGGTATCAAACGTAACCACTCAAACTGGACGCAATTTGTGTATTGTCATGAAGGAAAATCACTTTGCTATTGTCCCTTCATAGTCATATATTGAATTACTCTTGTAATCAGCCTTCTTTACATATATGATTTACTTTAGATACCCTTTAATATAAAATATTGTTATTATAACTATAGAGAATGACATTTCAGTGAGATCTGTCAACTTGTTTTTTTCATATGAATTGTGTGCAGGATGAAATCAAGTAGCAATGTTTGAATACTGTAAAACATGATATATTCGCGGCATGAAATTTTTGCGAATTGGAGCCGACGGCCTTTTTCGCGGCAAGAAATTTTCGCGAATTGCCTATTACGTTCAATGCATATAATGTAGATAAGAAATTTTGCGTGCATTTTAATTTCGCGAATCTTGGCACTTGCGAAATTCGTGAAATTAAAATGCACGCGAACATTTCTCGTTTTACAGTATTTATTGATACTTTTAATAGTGTGCATGCACACTATTTTACTATTTTAATGACAAGAGGTTTCGTCCATTGGCATGATTCTGCAGGGCATCATTCGCTACGACACCGATGGGCTCTCATTCTACGAAGGTGACTGGGTCAACAACAATCGTCACGGTTACGGCGTGAGGCGCTACCGGTCGGGGAATGTCTACGAGGGGGAGTGGGCGGAGAACAACAGGCACGGCCAGGGAATGATGAGATGGGTAGACCTCAACCAGTCGTACAGCGGTCAGTGGGACAAGGGCGTACAGGTGAGAAAGAGCCCCTCTCCTTGTGACTTCATGTAATTGATAGTATGTATCACTGGAAAGGCTAACAGATGGAGCGTTCAGACTGTGTTCCACTTTCTAGAGCTGTAACTTGTAGGTCAGGTGGACCTAGCTTGTGTTCACGCACTTCCACTGGAGCAGCCTTAAGACTGTGACAGTGTTTGCTTTCTATCTTCATTCTACAACAGTTGTTGAGCTTTTGGTTTTATCAAAGCCTCTGTCAGCAGGGACAGCAGAAAATTTTAAGGGGGAGGGGTGAAAGGTCAATCATACCCCCTACAAACTTTGCAGGTATTAATTGCCGATGAGATTGAATACATACAAACAGATCCCATGTCCTTCTGGAGCCCCGCAGTGCCCTCCAAGATCGCTATGTTCTTTCTTAGGTAATACTGTAAAACATGATATATTCGCGGCATGAAATTTTCGCGAATTGGAGCCGATAGCCTTTTTCGTGGCATGAAATTTTCGCGAATTGCTACTGGCATTCAATGCATGTAGTGTAGACAAAAGCTTTCGCGTGCATTTTAATTTCGCGAATTTTGGCGCTCGCGAAATTCGCGAAATTAAAATGCACGCGAAAATTCCTTGTTTTACAGTAGTATGCAAGAATGCGTGAAAGGTGAACTTGCGGAACTCCGGTGAGCAAACTTTGCAGATATCATTGCTGGTGAGATTGAATACATACGAACAGACCCCATGTCCCCCCTGGAGCCCCGCATTGCCCTCCAGGTTTGCTATGTTCTTTCCAAGGTGATAGTCTGCAAGAATGGATGAGAGGTGAACTTGCGATACTACGGTGAGCACAAGACCCACTGGGTCTCCCATGTTTATCTCTATATGTGCCATGGTGTACACCCCCTGTGTGCCACATTGTTCTGAGACAGCAATGTTGTCATGCCTTAGGAAAGCATTCTGTTTTTTCAAATCTATGTAACTTTTCCGGCTTTTTGTCACCCTGGACATGTGATAATCAATGTTGTAAAGAAAATACCAAGTTTTGCTTTGATATAAGTTGTGTGACAAATCGATGATCGCTTTTCTGTCAAATGACCAGTAGCTATAAATTATTGTGGAGGCATCATGTCCTTTGCACACAAAACAGTGACAGAAACTTAGAATTTACATGCAAGTCCAGTCGGGAACACAATTTGATAGTCAATCACCACATAAAATACAAACTGCACGTGACAGGAATGAAACTGCAAGAAAGCTTTCATCTAATTGTGGAATTTGGCTATTCTTTGATCGGTTAGGGCAGATTTGTGCGTTTGAGTAGAATATGCGAACTTGGCACGCCGTCGACTGAGTCGGGTGTGTGAACGTGTCACATAAAGAGTTAGTGGGTACCTCTTCTTTAGTGACATTTTTTTTCTCTCTCTCCTTCATGTAGCATGGTCATGGGGAACACACGTGGTACCTCAAGCGTCTCCCGGGATCCCAGTACCCGCTTAGGAACCAGTACATCGGGGACTTCGTTTACAGCAAGCGCCATGGTTACGGTGTCTTCCTCTATGCCAACGGAGCCAAATATGAGGGGGAATGGATGCACGACAAAAAGAGTGGACGGGTGAGTGCGGAACAAACAAAGAACTAGAAAAGCACTTGGAGAGCACAGACCTCCGCCAAGCAGCTCATTTCCATCCATATACCCTTGCTAAAAATCGCCCTTATTTCCCATTGATAAAGAAGCCTTTCTGTTGTGGCATCTTACAGTCTACCTCATCAGCACCTAGCTGCGTGCTGTGCCTCGAGCACATGCTCAGTGAAGTGCGTGTATGCACACCTCAAATACGTGCCGCTTGAACTCCCTCGTTTGTTTGTCCTATTTGCCAATAATAATCCTTCAGAAAACTGTGCCCTGGATCCAACGAAATTCTAATTACAATGAAATAAAAATTCAGGCCGCAACATCATCGGCTCTATGTCTCTTTTAATGTTTATTTGTTCGCTTATAATGAAATTTCGATATAACGAAAGAAAACTACCGGTCCCGAGGACTTAGTTGAAATGGGAGTCCACTGTATTATGTGATGTGGATGTACAACTGTGTCATGATACATTGCTTGTGAATAAAAATTAGAAATAATTGTGCGGGAACATGGATTGATGTGTGAACATTTCTGCACCAGAGACTTTTATGAAACTGGGATGGATACAACCAGGAATGATGAAAGCGTTTTTTTTGTTTCTGTTGACTTTAGGGCGTGTTCACCTTCAAGAATGGCCGAATATTCGATGGGATCTTTGTGGAGGACCGCATGGCTGAGTACCCGCAGTTCACCATCGACGGCAACATCACCCCAGACATCTCTGGCATCAGGACCAGGACTCCGGACCCAGCTGGTCCTGGTAGGTCCAAACCAAACATTTGAACCTGTCAGGTCCTGGGAGAAATGTTTGTTTTTCCTGCAAAAATGAATAATTTTGTCATAGTTAAATTGGCACCTTTCAAATTCAGTGCATAATTAATAGTTGAGAAGAGATTACACAGAACTGGTCCAATTCACTGAATCTGGATGGATTTAGAGAGAAATTTATCAAAGCTTGCCAATGTGATAGAGACACAGGAACTTTCATCATCTGGAATGTTTTGGCAATTTCAGAATCACATATAAAGTTTAATAGCAGTTGGCAGGCTTTTGGAAATTCTGCAATTGAAACAAAGAATCATAATTGGTCAAAAAGAGCTCAGATGGACGAGATTTTACAAAATAGAAAACTTACCCTATAACACACTAACAAAGAATAATGAATGTTGTAACTCATTGATCAAACATCAAACGAGGGAAATATGGTTTCTTGGACTTGGGATCAAGAATGAATGAAAAGAAGAAAGAGAAGTACCTAATTAATTGCATGCTTGTCTAATCTGCAGTTTCATCTGCAGTACAAGTTCCTGATGAACTCCTTGTAGGAATCCCTGACTATTCCAATCACTGGGAAAAATTGAAATGATAAATTCTCAGTGTCCTACCCAGCTCCAGACCTGGGCAAAAACGAAAATGATAAATTTCTCTGTACCCTACCCAGCCCCAGACGTGGGAGATCTAACAGCCAGGACGGACGAGAGCCGCAACACCCTCGGTCCGTCCCTGACTCTTGACCTACAGCACCTCCTGCAGGACTTTGGCGAGGAGGAGAAGGAGGAGGAGCTTCAACAGGTGGGAGGAGCTTATCACTCATATCAAGTTAACCCATCAAGTCAGATGGGGGAGGGGCTTATATTGCCATGATTATTATTGTTATTGTTGTTATTGTTATTGTTATTGTTATTGTTATTGTTATTGTTATTGTTATTGTTGTTGTTACTGTTATTATTATTGTTATTATTATTTCCTCTATCATCACAAGATGTCTCTTGGAGATCAATATCACACTGAGTTCCATTCTGTAACCTTAGTACGAAGGATTCTTCCCAGCAGTGCTGCTTTTTTTAAAAGCTTTTTTGAGCGTTTGCATGGTCCAAGTAACATCGTAGCTGCTTTGGCGTTGTTCCGAGTGCTCTGACTACAAATTGTACTTTATTATTGTTGTTGTTGTTGTAATTATTATTATGATTATGATTATTAATATTACCATTGTGATGATGATGATGATGATGATGATGATGATGATGATGATGATGATTGATTGCTATCTTTATCATCAAATTGGCTCTTCTGAATTTCACTGCATATCTTATGTATCTTATTTCCAAGTTATAACAGATGGAAATGCGCCAAATCAGATAGAAATTTGTAATTGTAAATTAAAGGCAACTTTGAGACATAATTATGACCTAGAATACGATCAAAAATTTATTCATTTATTTCTGTTGGAATTTGATATTCTGGTTTATCCAAGGAGCTGTTATAGCTGCAACAAATGGTGCCCGAAATCCTAATAACTCGTTGCAAATGTTTGGTCAGATGTTTAGATTTCATGTGGTCAAGCTAACAAGCCATGGTTCTGAGCCAGGACAAACATGTCAACACAAACACTCGTCCATCTAATGACCAGGATGTCCACTTAAAACTTTCCTTTAGTTGTAAAGAGTCAACAAATTAGATGGCCCGCAGACATGTTGTTGAAGCATACATTTCAGGATGCAATGTCTGTGAATGTTTATTAAGGATAGTTTACTATTTCATTTTGAACACCATTAGTTCTGAAGCTCATATTCTGTATTGTGGTACTTAAAAGACACTCTCAAATATACCACTGTATGCCAAATGCCATAATTAGATTATTGCAGAGGGCTGTGTGGCAAGATAGACTGGAAAAGAAAAAAAAACACACACCAATAAAAGGGTATGTACAGCATATGACTGAAGCAAAAATACCTATATCTAAATTTTGCAATTGATCAAAATTGTCAAAACTAGGAAGGATAGAGGCATCAAATTAAACAGATATATAGTCAAGGATTTTTTGTTGTGACATAATCTTTGTAAGAGATGGAAAAAAAAAAAAAGACAAAGAAATTTTTCAAGTCAGTAGGGAAGTTGGGGGAGGGGGAGGATCTTGAGCTATCTCAAGTCATGATTTGCCGAATGAAGGTTGAATGCTTTCATATTTACTGGTACTGATTTGTCATAATTCTGCTCTCATGCTTTACCTTCATTTCAATGTCATCACTCTGTCTTGGTTTCATTGTTCAACCAAGTGACACAAAAAGACACACAGTACAGGGTCACCAGCTATTAGCGTGAAATTATCATCAGTCATCAATCATACTGTAGCATCTATCAAATCCTATTTGATTGATGATATTCATGTCATATCACACATATTCCATCCACATGTATTTGAGGAGCTGCAACTCAAAAATCCAACTTTTGAGCAGCCCTCTCGTGTCCAATAATATTTTGATTGCCGAGCATCTACTTCATAACTTTTTTTTTTCAAAGTCTATTTGCAAGTTTATAACTAGTGACAGTGTTCATATTTCTTGATGGTAATTTCATTTTATGTTTAATATTGAGTCATGCATTGAACATATCACTGTGAAGTGCCATGAGCACCAAAAGGTGGACCTGCGTGCTGTACAAATGACCACTATTGTTATTATTAAAGGCATTGTTTACCATTTGCAGATGAAATAAAACCCAATTTTTGTTATTCAAAATAGTTCTAAAATGTGAGGTAGGGATAGAAACAACCACTGTATAAAATTAATCAGTGTAGTCGATGTTAAGTATTGTAAAATATACAAAATGTGAACAATAGCTATAATAAAATTGTTTCTTGACTATCAAAACCATCTATAATTATGGTTTAGTGAGAAAAATAGCGATATCTCCTTGTATTTTAGGCGCTATTGCAAAACCTTTATATGATACATAACTTGTAGGATGTTTTGTGATACAACTGACCTGCACATCAAATGTGATAACTTGAACATTTTTCAAATCATTGCTCCCAATGTTAAACAGTACCTTTGAAGTGGAACCACTTCTAATTCCTTCTTTTTACAACATATTTCGAACTGATTTTTGGAAAGTTAGAATCAAAGCTGGCTACCAGGACTTAAATCTTTGCCATTACAGCGCTGTCTTTTCACTAGCTACCACGGTATTACTTTGGAGTCAGTTGAATGCTTACTTCACTTAACAAGTAGCCTTATGATGAATTTCACATGGATGCCTTACCTCATTGAGCTCTGACCTTTGTTTGTTTGTTTGTTTGCTTGTGTTTTCCACCCTTTCAGGTCATGTTTGTCATTCTGCGTCACATGACAGCCCTGAAGAAGGTCTACTCCTACTACAGCGGGCTCGGGCACGACGCCTCGCCAGACAACACCTTCATCATGACCAGGCTCCAGTTCTGGAGGTTCCTCAAGGATTGCCGCTTCCACCACCTGGATGCCACTCTGGCTGAGATGGATAGAATATTGGGTGAGTTACTCTCATCTTTCTCTCTCTCTATAGGCGCAGTCAAACTGGCAAAAGATTGAGAAGTTTAAGATCACGAAGTTTCAGTTTCTAGCTGTCACACTGACTAAAGATCGAGAAGTTTGGTGGGGTGGGGAAATATCCCTTGTTGGACTCGGGCAGTTTGCAGTCACACTGGCAAAGTTTCGAGATCTTACAGATTGTGATCTTACCTTCTTGATCTTTTGCCAATGTGACCGTGGCTTATCTCTATCTCTATCTTTGTCAATCTCTCTCTATATATCGTCGCTGGAGTGACAAGACCTTGTATCTGCAATTTTGGTGAAAATGACTTTTTTGGATTAATGGTCAAATAATGGGTTATGTGATGTCCTGTCCAAATCCCAACTATCTTACTCCAAAAATGAAGCCACCACGGCATGTCAAAGGAAAGGCTATCCCATTCGCCACAGTGCTTTGGCCGCCATCTTTTTTGGTTCTCTTGAACATTTGACATTTTGTAGATATGAGGTCTTGTCGCCCCAGCGACGATATATCTCTTTCTCTATATATATCTCTTTCTCTCCAAGTATCTATCTATCTGTATATCTATCTATTTACTATCTATCTCTATGTTACTCTATATCTATATCTCTCCCTCTATCTATCTATCTATCTATCTATCTATTTATCTCTATCTATCTCTCTCTCTCTGTCTTTCTGTTTCTGATACCGTAATCACCAGATATTTTGTAGGCGTGATATTAAGCAAATCAAGATTAGCTTGTAAGAATTTTTGAGAGTTGGGTTGAGTTTGTGATTGAGAGCAACAGTGACGTAACGAGGAATAACTTAAATACAATTTTGCTTACTGTAAAACATGATATTTTCGTGAATGGCACACAAATGGTTTCCCAGCAAAGTTGTGGTTATAATGATAATGATGGTAATATTTACACTACCATCATCATCATTGTTAGTTATGGTGTCATGATTATGGTGATGGTGATGATTATGATTAGGTTTACAAGTGTGATTGGGCTGGGGTTGGGGTTAGGGCTGCGTCTGTGATTTGCATTTATGCTTGTCATCATTGTCACCATTGTTATTCCAGTTTGTTTTTTGTATCATATGAAATCTAAGGTTTACACCTCAATGATCATACCCATGAATAAGAAAGAGAAAAAAATATATATTTCATCTCAAAAGAGATAATCTCTTATGGCCTGTATTTTAATTCTCATTGAATGATGTGTATGCTAAAGGAATATACTCCCACCCCCCCCCCCCCTTATGAATTTGCGTCTTGACTGCAGCTTCAGACAAGGCAGCCACCGACATCCACTCCCCCCTGGACAAGCTCCTGATGAGAGAATTCCTGAATCATCTTATCACTCTGGCCTACCATCTCTACAGGGATCAGCACCAGTGAGTCTGTCTGTTGTTGCTGCGGTTCTTATTTGAGAGGGTTTTTCAGCATAGGAATGACAGAAAGTCTGGTGCATGATTATTGAGACGAAATGGTCCTCATGACAGAACATAAGGGGATTCTTCCTGTAGACACATCATGAAATGTTTTTAAAAGGATAGTATACTATTGGTTGAGATGGGGATTCAGGTTTTAACTCTTTCTTTTTTGAGATAATTAGAAACAACTTTATATGAAATATAATATAATATATTATATAAAGAGCCTGAAAGTAATCAAAAGTTTATTTGATGAAAATCGGTTTTGAAATGGCTGAGATATCCAAAAACAAAGTAAAGCAAAGTGGTCCTAGTAAAAGGTGCTCCCATTTTATTAGGACCTCTTTGTTTCTGGTAATCTCAGCTATTTTAAAACTGAATTTCATCAAATAAACTTTAGATTATTTTTAGAATTGAGTACTCTTTGATATTTCATTCTTGTTGTTAAGTTCTTATTATCTTGCAAACAGTTAAAAACCTGAATCCCCATGTCAACCAAAACTATACCATCCCCTTAATCATAACCCTAATGCTCTCTGATCGCTCGAAAGCCATACATCTCTCCTGTGTTTTGTCAGAGGGCAATCACTTCTATGCCCCTACTTTAAAGTTTAATCTTTATCTTAATTTGAATTTTAATCTTCATCTTCATCTATATTTGTGTGAACATGTGATGGCAACTCGTAGTGATTGACCACATCTTTCCCGCTGAATCTCATTGTGGATATCACAAAATTGCAGTTGACGTCATCCCTGCTCGCATCTTGTTGTCATGGCGACACTCTTTTTCAGACCTGGATGCGGTCCCATGCTAGCCTGGTGCCTCTCTAGGACCATCACGGAGAACATCGTCCCCTTCGCCTGTGATGTGCAGGGGAATTTCCTCTTTGATGAACGCCACGCCGTCAACGCCCTGGGCTACATGGATAGGTGTTATGAGGTGTACCAGGCGATATGCAGTCAAAACAAGGTACCTTGTTACACCTACCTGGTGTTGTCTAAAGGCACATAGACCGGTGGTTTAGTCAAATGCATATGTGGAAGGACGGCGCAAGTTTACTGCAGACACCTACGTGAGGACTCCTCTTTAGTGCTTGCACTTAGACACATTTCCCCGACTCTGCTAAACCGGGTCTATGCATCTTTATGAGGTCTTTGTCAACTTCATGGTTCTGAGACCAATTATCTATCAAAGATTCTCATTATAATATCAGCCTCAGAACATGCATGGTGTGGGAAATCACTTCATGTTGTGATATTCATGGAAGTTGCACGTGTTGACACCTTGAAGAAGTTGTGATATAGAGATGTACCATGACATGCAGTACGAGGCTCAAAGCTCACTGACTAATGCAATTTTTTTGTCCCATTATCATGAGTTAGAATGACAAAATTTCCTCTTGTCGTTTGTAAGAGCAGGTTCCCCAATCTGCTGTCGGATCAGATCTTTTAATGCTTTGCAGTGGTTACATGCACCAGACTGTGGTTGATATTTCAAAACACAGACACAGTTCGTAGGGTGTGAACTGCAGTCTGTAGATGCAGCTAATGTGCACAAGTGATTTGCTGAAGAAGATTTTCATGTTTCTGATGAAGAATTCAGCAGAACAACGGGACATCTCATATTCCCAGTAAGCAAAAGGATTCATTCATAAATGTCACAATTTTTTTAATTCCACAGTATCCGCCCTACGAGCAGACCCTCAAGATGCGTGACTTCCTGCACACAATGAACGACTACGGCCTGGTCAACGACAACCTGACCGCGAAGCGGATCTTGGAGATCCTATCGTGCGATGACCCGGCGGCGTACGACTCCCACGACTGCAACCTGGAACTAGAGGTGAGGTTTAAGGTGGCAAAAACAGTCCGGAGGCTTTTTGATGTGTTCTCCCAAAATTTTATAATGAGATCCACGTCCTCTTGAAATTCTTTGTGATCGTGAAAGAGCAAATGGACTTCAGGGAATAATCATATCATAGTCTGCACATAGGTACCTGTATCTGTGAATTCGTAGAGAAACACACTGTACATGCCATATAATAGCAAGTCTAAATTTTCGCGAATTGGGACTTCCCGACCATTTTGTGAGTGGTTCAATTCGTGATCAGGGAGTATGGTAGTGAATGGAGAAATGTATGTGTGCACGTCATATTCATGTCGGGATCATAGTCAATATTTTCGCGTGTCTGTAAATTCGTGAATTGCACCTGACTCGCGAAATTCACGAAAATAAAAACCTCACAAAATATTTTGTATATATAGTAGCATGTTTGCAAAAACTGCTGATCCAAAGATTAGTCGGCAGCTTTGTGAATGGGAACTGTTCTGAGATGTATGTGTATTTACTCGAAGACCATCACTTCATGAAATGATCCTAATGCTATGGATCGAAGATTAGTGAATCTTCATAATATGCCAACAAATTTCAGTCATGTAGCTATGAATGTGACAGAAAAGCATATACAGTGGAAACTCGATATAACGAGATGGTCGGGACCGAGTCATTTTCCTCGTTATAGCCGATATCTCGTTATATCAGTAGGCATAAAAGAAAGCATAACATGAAAACATTAATTTGCACATGTGGGACTACCCATCATATTTCAATCAATATTGTGATAACTTGATATTGTGTGTGAGGGAATTACTCACCTTTATGGGTAAGAAGATGTTTTTCGCCAAGGAAATCCAATACATTATGTATCAACATGGGCGTCACCAGGGGGGGTGCGTTGGGTGCGAACGCACCCCCCTTCAGATCCTAAAAAAAAAAAGAAAAGAAAAAGAAAAAAAAACTTCCATTCTGCGAGCGACCTCAACGCCGGACGCTAAATAATTATTCTTTTCTATTCTTTTTTTTTTTTATTTTGCACCAGGAACAAAAAAAAAAAAACCAAAAAAAAAAAATCGTGGGCAAAAGCAATTCGCACCCCTGGTTCTGGCAGCACTGATTTTATACATATCTACTAGTATTCTATACAGTGTTTACTATTTATCGACCATACTGTACATCCGTACGATACGGAGCGCGTACACGTTTGCATGTACGTGTGCTACTTACAAGTATGTAGGGTCTATGTACGTTACTTCTGACCAATCCATATTGTCAGCCCAAGAGTGAGCCTTATGTTAGCCTCATTAAAAAAAAAAAAAAAGTGGAGGGGCAAGCATATCATTTTGCCCACCCCCCCCCCCCCATAATTCCAGAGACGAGAAGATTTTCTTACCCTTTTTTGTTGTAGACAGAAACACAAAAAGTTACCCCCATAAAAATATTGGAGGGGCAAGCATATTTTGATTTTGCCCCCCTCCCCATAATTAATAATTCCCGAAATGAGAAGATTTTCTTGCTTTTGAAAGAAAACAAAAATGTTGCCCCCATAAAAATATTGGAAGGCAAGCGCACCATTTGCCCCACCCCACATAATCATAATTCCCGCGATGAAAAGATTTTCTTGCTTTTTTGTTATAGAAATCTGTCTAATCATTTCACCCAAAAGCAGTGGCGTAACTACGGAGGGGGGGGGGGGGGGGGGGGGGGGGGGGGGGGGGGGGGTGGTGCCCCCCCCACCCCCCCCCCCACCCCCATCCGCTGGTAAAAATAAAAGACTTACCAAAATTGTAATTCAAGGGTTGGTAAACTGCTTTTGAATGAAAGGGTGATCAAGAAATAAGATATTTTTCTATGATTTCTTTTAACCATAATTAAATAGGTATACAGTGTGAAACATTGTTCAAAAAGCCCGGACCCGACAAAAGATTGTGATTCAGAGTGATTCCTGGTTGGCATTCTGCATATAAGCAGGATGTGCGCAGTGTACTCAGAACATCCGAACGGCAAAGAGAATCGCTACAATGTTGTGCAATGTGATGTAGAATATACACCTTTGTACCTTACGCTTCGTTATATCAAAGCTAGATCATTGATTTTGCAGTGTTGCTTCACATATTAGTCTGTATAAAAATGTCTTGCATTGCCAATAAAAAGACTTGACCTGGGCTAATTCCTAACTTTTCCATATATATAATATACAGACACAAACAAACACGCACAATTAGGGGATGCTCTAAAGTGCAGATTTTGGACATCCTTCCCCCGCTTGGTCACTTCGACGCCACCCCTTCGCTAGTCATACCTCCCCGGTCATGAACATAAACCGACACCCTTGACTACCAGTGGCGGATCCAGGGGGAGGGGCGCCCCGGCGCCCCCCCCCCCCCTCTTAATTTCCAAAGCGAAAAAAATATAGCTTCAAACGGCAGTTTTTGGACTGTAAAATATCAAAATTTTCAAGCTCGCTCGCTTCGCTCGCTCGCATTTAGTCGTAATGCCATTCTCCTGAAGTTGCTGCCAGTAATTGCCAGCAGTTGCGGCCCGGTGCGCCTCCCCCCTTAATTTCCACAGCGAATAAATATAGCTACAAACGGCAGTTTTGGGGACTGTAAAATGTCACAATTTTCAAGCTCACTCGCTCCGCTCGCTCGCATCTAAATTCTCCTGATCTTGCTGCCAGTAATTTGCCAGCAGTTGCGCCCGGGTGCGCCCTCCTTAATTTCGAAAGCAAAAAAAAAGATATAGCTTCAAACTGCAGCTTTTGGACTGTAAAGTGTCACAATTTTCAAGCTCGCTCTCTTCGCTCGCTCGCATTTAGTCGTTATGCAATTCACTTGATGTTGCTGCCAGTAATTGCCAGCAGTTCCGCCCGGTGCCCCCCCCCCCCCCCCTCCTTAATTTCCAAAGCGAAAAATATGGCTAAGAACGGCAGTTTTGGGACTGTAAAATGTAAAATTTTCAAGCTCGCTCGTTCCGCTCGCTCGCATGTAATCGTTATGCTCTCCTAATATTGCTGCCAGTAATTGCCAGCAGTTGCGCCCGATGCGCCCCCCCCCTTAAATTCCAAAGCGAAAAAAATATAGCTACAAACGGCAGGGGTTTTTTCACTGTAAAATGTCAAAATTTTCAAGCTTGCTCGCATCCGCTCGCTCGCATGTAGTCGTTTTGCCATTCTCCTGATATTGCTGCCAGTAATTTGTCGTTTCACACCGTCATTCCATAATCCATTTATAGGGGGACAACCCCCCGTCCCACAACCTCCCCCCCTTGCTCGTTCCGCTTGCTCGGGCTCGGTCGCGTTCATGACATCAGTGTAAGAATTATTACTAGAAGTTTATTTAAATTATAACATTTATAGGCAAATTGTTCAATAACAATTTACTTCAAAATGTACTGATACCTTAAACAAGTGGGACTGTTTCAAGTCGATAAAACACGCAAAAAACTTGCATCAAATTGCACTATCTACAAACATCAAAATGCAAAAAGTGCTCACGGTGGGAGGGGGACACTCCCTCCCACATCCTCCCCCTCGCTCACTCTTCAGGAAGTTTATTTGGATGATACTATTTTATATGCAAATTGTTCAATAATAATCTATATCAAAAATAATACTGCTACCTTAAACAAGTAGGACTGTTTCAAGTCGATAAAACAAGCAAAACATGTATCAAATTGCACCATTTACAACATCAAAATGCAATTTCAGCTCTAACCGTGGGATGGGGTTGGCCCCCTCCCAACGGCGTAGCCAGGATTTCATCTTAGGGGGGGGGGGGGGGGCGGTTAGTCTGCGGAGGGGGGGGGGGAGGGTGTGGGGGGGGGTGTGGGAGGGGGTGTCCCCCCTCCCACGGTAAGAATTTTTTGCATTCTGATGTTGTAAATGGTGCAATTTGATGCATGTTTTTGCGCGTTATATCGACGTGAAACAGTCCCACTTGTTTAAGGTAGCAGTTTATTTTGATGTAGATTATTATTGAACAATTTGCCTTTTAAATTCTATAAGTTAAATACACTTCTTGTATTAACTCTTTTCACTGAATATCATGAACGCGACTGAACCCGAGAGAGCGGAGCGAGTGAAGGGGGAGGGGAGGGTGTGGGAGGGGGGTGTCCCCCTCCCACGGTGAGAACTTTTTGCATTTTGATGTTGCAAATGGTGCAATTTGATGCATGTTTTTGCGCGTTTTAACGAGTTGAAACAGTCCCACTTGTTTAAAGTTGCAGTATATTTTGATGTAGATTATCATTGAATAATTTGCCTATAATATGGTATAATTTAAATACACTTCTTGTATTACTTCTTTTCACTGAATATCATGAACGCGACTGAACCCGAGCGAGCGGAGCGAGCGAGGGGGGAGGGGAGGGTGTGGGAGGGGGTGTCCCCCCTCCCACGGTAAGAATTTTTTGCATTCTGATGTTGTAAATGGTGCAATTTGATGCATGTTTTTGCGCGTTATATCGACGTGAAACAGTCCCACTTGTTTAAGGTAGCAGTTCATTTTGATGTAGATTATTATTGAACAATTTGCCTTTAAAATGCTATAAGTTAAATACACTTCTTGTATTAACTCTTTTCACTGAATATCATGAACGCGACTGAACCCGAGAGAGCGGAGCGAGTGAAGGGGGAGGGGAGGGTGTGGGAGGGGGTGTCCCCCTCCCACGGTAAGAACTTTTTGCATTTTGATGTTGCAAATGGTGCAATTAGATGCATGTTTTTGCGCGTTTTATCGACGTGAAACAGTCCCACTTGTTTAAGGTAGCAGTATATTTTAGTGTAGATTATTATTGAACAATTTGCATATAAAATGGTGTACGTTAAATACACTTCTTGTATTAATTCTTTTCACTGAATATCATGAACGCGACTGAACCTGAGCGAGTGGAGCGAGTGAAGGGGGAGGGGAGGGTGTGGGAGGGGGTGTCCCCCTCCCACGGTAAGAACTTTTTGCATTTTGATGTTGCAAATGGTGCAATTTGATGCATGTTTTTGCGTGTTTTAAAGAGTTGAAACAGTCCCACTTGTTTAACCCTAAAAAGGCCGGGGGGGGGGGGGGTTGAATCAACCCCCCCCCTCGACGTTTTTCGCGACTACTCCGCCGCGCGAAATTTTTTGACCGCGCCGTTCGCTGACTTTTTACTTTCAAGTCTCGCACATACCGTTACGACGCTGCATAACGTTTTATACATGCCTGTCAGACCGAAAATGGCTCAAAAACGTGATTTTGTGTATAAAGTCTATGCAAATGGAGTTTTCTCTTCTTATTCATAAAGATATGATTATTTTCACTTTTATAGGCTGAAACTAATTAATTCTAGCATGATTATGCTTGATATAGGTTCTGTCATAAATTTTGCGAAAAAAAAAATGATAAAACAAAATTCGAAAAAACAAGGAAATACATAAGAAATTCATAAAATAATAGAATACATCAGAAATTGATTTTGATACCAAATTTTTTTATCAAGTACATTGTTAGGAATGCTACACAGAATGTTTTCACCAAAAATTAGGATTTTAGGAGCTTTAATTTCTGATTTAGAGCAAAATGTATGATTTTATGCATATATTAGCATAATTAATTATTATGACGAAAAGTTCCATTTCTTTTTGTATAGCTTGGTAGATTACGCCGCAGGTAATGCACGTGCCAAATTTCATGGCGATTGCGCAATCGACGGCCGAGATCTTGGGGGGGGGGGGTTGAATCAACCCCTCCCCGGCCACAGAACACCCAAAAAAGCCCGGCCTGGTTAGGGTTAAGGTTGCAGTATATTTTGATGTAGATTATCATTGAACAATTTGCCTATATAATGGTATAATTTAAATACACTTCTTGTATCAATTCTTTTCACTGAATATCATGAACGTGACTGAACCTGAGCGAGCAGAGCGAGCGAGGGGGGAAGGGAGGGGGTGTCCCCCCTCCCACGGTGAGAACTTTTTGCATTTCGATGTTGTAAATGGTGCAATTTGATGCATGTTTTTGCGCATTTTATCGACGTGAAACAGTCCCACTTGTTTGAGGTTGCAGTATATTTTGATGTAGATTATCATTGAACAATTTGCCTATAAAATGCTATCATTTAAATACGCTTCTTGTATTACTTCTTTTCACTGAATATCATGAACGCGACTGAACCCGAGAGAGCGGAGAGAGCGAGGGGGGAGGGGAGGGTGTGGGAGGGGGGTGTACCCCCTCCCACGGTGAGAACTTTTTGCATTTTGATGTTGCAAATGGTGCAATTTGATGCATGTTTTTTGCGTATTTTAACGTGATGAAACAGTCCCACTTGTTTAAAGTTGCAGTATAATTTAGTGTATATTATTATTGAACAACTTGCCTATAAAATGGTATCATTTAAATAATCTTCTTGTATTAATTCTTACACTGAATATCATGAACACCGTCTGTTCAGCAGTCAAACAGAAAAAGCATGCACACGAGGGTGTAGAACTCATAGGGCCGGTATATCCCCTCCCACACGAAGGTGATTTTGCGTTTTCAGACCTGAAATTCAGCGATCTGTTGCAAATTTTTGGTGCAATACTTTTTCATCGAAGTGATAAAATCACGGAATTTAGCTCTTATGCCGAATGTGCACCATCTGTGTGTATGTATAAAGTCTAGTGAGGTATATAGAGGAAGGGGGATTCCTCCTCCCGCTCGCGGAGCTTTTGCGTTTTTAGAATTGAAATAAAGCGATCTGGGTATATAGCCACAGTCTATACTTCTATGCATGGTGGAAGGGGGGAGGGGCGGGGGAGCAGGGAGAAGGCGTGGGCGAGTGTTATCCCCACCCTTCCCTTCCGATCGAGCTTTTGCCTTTTTAAGGTTGAAATTGAGATATCTCATCTACGCATTTTTGATGGAATCAACATTTGGGAAATCACACACACACACACACACAAAACTGATTAGGGGGGGGGGGGGGGGGGGGCTGAGGGAGGAAAAAGTCGATTAAAAGGGGAAATTCCCCTTATACATGAGGGAACCTTGAGTTTTCGGAATATAAGTGATAAGTCTTGTGCACTCAGAATTATTCATAATTTTCTGTAAATCTAAAAAGTGTACTAAGCTAGGGAAAGAGGCACAGAGAGGGAGGGTTTGGGAGGGGGTATCCCCCTCCCAAGCACGAGAGATTTTGCATATTTTGAATTGAAATTCAACGATCTGGTGCACACTTTGAGTGAAATATTCAAAAAATATCTTATTTGATGAAAGGTTGCAAAGGAGACCCGCTTCATGTGCATGCATATACAGTATACACGCATCTTTTTTTCCGCCTCCCAAATCCCCAGTCCAAATCTTAGGGGGGGGGGGGGGCGATCGCCCCCATCGCCCCCCCCCCCCCCCTGGCTACGCCAGTGCCCCCTCCCACACCTTCCCCCCTCTCTCGCTCCGCTTGCTCGGGCTCGGTCGCGTTCATGACATCAGTGTAAGAATCAATACAAGAAGTTTATTGAAAAGATATAGTTTATAGACACATTGTTCAAGAAGAATTTCCATCAAAATGTACTGCTACCTTAAACAAGTGGGACTGTTTCAAGTCGATAAAAACACGCAAAAAGTCTGCATCAAATTGCACTATTTACAACATCAAAATGCAAAAAGTTCTCACCGTGGGAGGAGGGGGGGGGACAACAGGCACTTCCACACCCTCCCCCCCCCCCCTTGCTCGCTCCCTCCCATACTAACCCCCCCCCAAGATGAAATCCTAGCTACGCCAGTGCCCTTTCCCCGCTTGGTTTCCCTCAAAAAACAATAAAAGTCTAGGGATTGAGAGCTTTCTATTTTCCAAATGTCTGTCCAAAAATCCCAAAATCTCGTTACATTTAGTGTCAAAACGCACCCCCCTTGAAAAAAAGCTGGTGACGCCCCTGATCAAGAATGTGTTTCTTATTAATTGTAGATGTTTGAATTTGTAAATTGATATAGCTTGCGATTGTATCAAGATCGTCTGTGGATTGGTATGTGGTTATCGTATGGGTGTGTGTTGTGTGGAAAGCTTGAATATGGTCTGCACAATGCTGTATGTGTATGTAACACATTCTGTATGTACATTATGACTGCGTGTGTGTGAAAATGGGGAATTCCCTACGTAGAAGGCCAATCACAGCATCAGATTGCCTCACACCTGCTAAACGTCATGATGATGTCATGTATACATATGGCCGTCCCACCACATTTTCTGCATGTATCAGTGTGCGCGCACACACACACTTACACGTACAACATGCAGTGCTAGCTGGAGTGCACTGAAGAAAATGATTATGTGTGTACAAGACAGTTTTTGGCGCATCAAGCTTTACAATCTCGGAAGATGATAGCACAGGCGAATGCTTTACCGAAGGCATTTTGCTTTACCTCGCTATAGCAGGTTTGATTGACTATGTTTTTCTTTGTTTGGAAGTCACAAAATTTATCTCGTTATAGCAGTTATTTCGTTATAGCCGATCTCGCTATAAGAGTAGCATTTTACATAGACTTGTGTGGAAGGAAATTTGGGACCGGGAAAATTTCCTCGTTATAACCGATATCTCGTTATAGCAGTGTTCGTTATACCGAGTTTCCCCTGTACCCGGTGAAAGTTGGGAAGTGAATGAGCTCTTGGCAAGCAATATTCAGGTGTTATAGTCCTGAAGAATAGTGCTATTGTGAGTTCCTGTTTTCTGTTTAGTTACACACTTTGAACATGTTTTATGTTTGTAGTCACTGCTACTGTCTTGAAATGTCTTGGAATTTACTATTAAAGCGTTCTTTTCTTGTGCCATAACAGCAGTGACTACTGTAAAATCAAAAACATTTGTGGTGTGAAACTTTTGCTTATTGATGCCGATTACCTTTTTCGCGGCATGAAACTTCTGTGAATTGTCATTGGCATTCAGTGCATTGTGTAGACAAAACCTTTTGCGTGCATTTTATTTTCGCAAATTTTGGCCTCTCGCAGAAGTTGCAAAAGTTTCATGCAGGCGAAAATTTCTGGTCTCTACAGCATTTGATGGCTTTGTGAGATATTGACAAACATTGCACAACATGCCAAAATACGTATGTGGGTGATGAAATTGACAATGTCGTTGTGTCCTGTACAGATGACCTTCCTTGACTTCTTCGAGGCTGTCATCGGCTGCGCCATGTACTTCGTGACGGAGGAGGTCATCAAGGACCCGGCCACGCCCAGACCCAGTACGGTCATCTCTCACCACACCCACACCAGCTACAGCTCCACCACACACCCCTCCACCTCAAGGACCAGTCATGTGAGTCCAGCAGATTAAGATAAATCAAAAACAAAACAAACAAAACAAAAACAACAACTACAACAGAGGGCCACTAAGTATTATAGTGGTGGTATCCAATGCAATAATGATAAGGTGATGATGATGATTGTCATAGTCGCAATTCTGATTATGAAATTAATGATAATGATAAGGGCAGTGACAGTGAAAATCATGCTAGTAATTGTATTATTGATTTAGAATTGTGCATGACATTAATGATAATAATGGCAATGCTAGTGATATTGATAATCATACTGGTAATGATATCGATAATGATAATGATGACTATGAAAAAGATGATAAGTTTGACTTATTTAGAGTTATAATGATGGTAGTAATTTTGATTATCGAAATTGATAGAGATACAACAGTAGTCATGGTGATTAGGATGATGAGAGTGTTAATGATGGTGATAATTGTGGTATTGACATTGATAATAATTGATGATGATAATGACATTAATGATGAAATGATTATTGGCTTCTTTAACCTATGACAGCCTAGAGAGAAACAGCAAGAAGATATAACAATCTTGGCAATGAGCTTTTATAATAACTTCATATATTTCACATGAAAATTATGCAAGAAACGTGAATACTACGATAATAATGGTAATGCTTTTGCGAATGAAAATAATTATGATAATATTTATAGCCACCTCAGAAATACTAATGCTAATGCTAATGATAATGATTATGATAACACTCTTAGCATCCTCTAAAAATGATTACTTAATGCACCTTGTCATAGGATTATGTCTGTCAGAATTAATGCTCATGGTTCCAGTTAACCCCCCAAAACAGATTTAAGGAGGACAAAGTGTCTTAACTTATGCCGTGTTTCTAGGCCACATAGTGTGGCACCTCTCCCTTTTGACATTGACACGACATTCTCACTTAACTTCTGACCTCACAGCCGAATGATGATGTAGATGACCCGGTTAATACAGGCCCGGGTTCACCACGAACTTCAAACTTTGGTTCACCAGGCCCCAGAGCCATGTCGTCCTCAGAGGTAGCAAGGAAGGCGTCTGAAGCCAAGGTTGAGGTAGGCTATCCTTTTTCCATTTCTTCTGTTTTTCTTCCATTGCTGCAAACACGGAATATCTTGCCGTTTGAAGATCTTATCTGAAATTAACATTCGACTGAACTTGCACAAATATAATGATGCAGAAAAGTTGTTCAGTGTATGCAATTTTCTCTGATCTACAAGGTAATGAATGAGTAAAGTTCACTGAAATAGGCCTAGAGTGATGAAATCAATTATTCAAAAGTTTGCACTTTCACAATTGTATTGTAAGTACTCAGAATAGCAGTTGAAGTGGAGTTGGCATGTAGCACGTAAAATTGTTCAAGATCAATTATTTCGAGATTGATGGTAGCATCGCCCTATGCACGGGAATCTCTCATTAATTTCAAAAGTCCTGTAAAAAAAAAACATATATATCAACTTGCCTTCCACTAAGATACCTCATGTTAGGGTGGGGGGAGAGGTTTGATTGAGCTCGGCAGTCAATCCAATGTGCAACTCTTTGACATGTGTCTGATTTCTGCAGAAGCCTGGATCGATCGTAGCGACTCTGAGTCTACACACGGAGAATGTCCCAGAGGGCAGTACCACCGTCGGCGAGCCGATAAAACCGTCAAAGTCAGGTGAGCAAAATCCTCTGCTAGATTCATGTGACCATCAAGCATGAAAGAATGTGCTTAAAGGTAGGGAATCCCATTTGCACGCCTTAAATGAAGAGTTGTATAAATACAGTGGTATGTTGAAGAGAATATCATTTTAGAAACTCCCATAAAGTATTGAAAGTGGAAGGTAACATTTAGTACGTTTTTTTGACGGTTAGATTTTGAATTGAATTGTTTTCGGGGCTCACCGTAAATTCCAGTACATTACTAGGCTACCTTTGCAGACCCATGTACTGCATGTGTGTCCATCATGTATATTTTGTGAAGATAGTTCATCAACACTTACAAACATTTCTATATACATTCTTACCACACACTCTATATGTTATTACATCAGCTCTTGTACTTTTAGATTTGTGTTTATAGATCACAAATACAGAAGAATGCAACAAAAAAGCTTAAGTGTGGCTGACACACAGAACTACTGAGTAGTTGAGTTTTGTGCATTATTCAAATTTTAGATAACTGTTGACTTCCAAATTTCTAAGCAGTGGCCTAAGCAAGTCCCCTGAGGTTCATACTTAATGTTTTGCTGCATTTTGGGAGGTCTGTAAAAGGTATCCCCTACCTTTAATGTACAACTGCAGATTCAAGTTTGATGAGATACTGATACACACACATTGTTCCCTGTCTGTCTGCTGTTAAAATGTTGTTGCCTACATGAACATAGGTCGTATATCCTTCAACGTGATCATTATCAACAGCATTTTTAGTATTATCAATGTTATCATTGATATTATGATCATGTTTATTATTATAATCATGGTTATGATTACAATTATGATGACAGTAACAATTATGAGTAGGATTGTGATTGTGATTATGATTACAAGTTTGACTGCTATTGCAATTATGAGTATTATGACAATGGCAATTACACTGCATGATTATGATTAGTATCCTTATCATTGTTATCACCATTATCATTGTGGGAGCCAGCTGCCTTTGAATGTTTCTACAGATAAATGGTGCTATATAAATGTTGTTTCATCATCATCATCATCATCATCATCATCATCATCATCATCATCATCATCTTACCATTGACATTGTCATTATTAGTGTGATTAACTCTGTTTGTATCATTATCAGCATCATCATGATTAGTACATCATCATAAGTACATAATGTGTACCATCCTCTTGGATATGATTTTATGCTCAGTACTATTCTAAACTACACATCTCTATTGAACATTGTTTATACAGCTACACTTTATGTCAATTGTCAATTTTTAAAAATTTTTCGCAGAGGCTGGAACGGAAGCCAAGGTCACCTCAACCTTCTCGCTGGTGGCGGGGGACGCAGGCCTACCGGTGGACGGTGCCACGGAGACCCAGACCCACCTCCTCCAGTCAGTGCTCTCCATGGGTGCTGAGGAGGCCCAGCAGCAGGAAGAGGAAGCAGGTAAGGACCAGGAACCGTTGGGAGACTTAGTTTTTGAAAGTCATGGACCAGGATCTAAATGGAGATCGCAAAACGGGGGTTGGGGCGTATACTGTGTGAGACTGGACAGAATAGAAGTGTAGTTGGGTCTATTGCATGCCGAACAATGACCAGGTGGTCCAGGAACAATTGGGTGACTTTTTAAAAGTCCTGGACCAGGATCTATTGTTGGAGATCTCAAGGGGAGGGGTTGGGAGAGAAATGGAAAGGGTGGGACTTATACAGTGAGACCAAACAGAACAGAAGTTTAGTTGGGTCTGTTGCACGCTGGACGTTTGCCAGGTGTTTTTAAGAACTGTTTGGGGAATTTTTAAAAGTTGTGGACCAGAATAAGTGAAGGGGATCAGAGTGGAAGGGATGGGGGTTATACAGTGAGACCAAATTGCATGCAAGGCATTTTATAGGTGGACCAGGAACCATTTGGGTGGCTTTGTCAAAGTCCTGGACCAGGAGATTTCAAGGGGAGGGGTTGGGAGAGAAGTGGAAAGGGTGGGGCTTATACAGTGAGACCAAACCGAACAGAAGTTTAGCTTGGTCTGTTGCATGCTGGACGTTTGCCAGGTGTTTTAAGAACTGTCTGGGGAATTTGTAAAAGTCATGGGCCAGAATCTATTGTTGAGACCTATTAAAGGGGAGGAGATAGGAGTGGAAGGGATGGGGGCTATACAGTGGCACCAAACACAACAGAGGTGTGGTTTCGTCAGTTGCATGCAAGGCATTTGATAGGTGGATCAGGAACCATTTGGGTGGCTTTGTCAAAGTCCTGGACCAGGATCTATTGTGGAGATCTCAAGGATGTTGGAGGGGGGTTTGGATTGGGGATGTAGGGTTACACAATGTGAGACCAGGCAAAACAAGTGTAGTTGGGTCCATTGCGTGTTGGACTTTCGCCACATCTTAGAGGCTGTGTATGATGGGTATGATAGTAGATGACCTGAGATCCAAGGACCTGGTCTAGTTTACAGGACTTACGTGATGGGACTCAACGATGAGCGACCTTTGGAAGGCCATCTTTTTTTATCAGGTGCACTTTCCAAGTCTAAGGAAGTGGGATTCATGTTTTAGACTACCCCAACCTATTTCTTTTCCTTTGTGTCATTGAATAACAATTCAAATTGATTTTCCTCCCCCCCCCCCCAACCCCGTGTGACCCAGCAGTGGAAGAGATGGAGGAGGAGATGAGCGAGGACACGAGGCGTTTCAACTTCTGGACCCACCAGATCAACATCTTCCTCCTGCGCAAGCTCTTCCCCGCCCACGAACACATGAAGGAGTTGCAGGCCAAGCGGGCGTTGGTCCGTGAGGAGCGTCAGGTGGGTTGCAGGAAACGATTCTTTGATGATCTTAACATAACCCAAAAAGTCCTGAAATGACATTCAGCCATTTAAAAACTGATTTTCGTCAAACAAACTTTGAATTCCTCTTAGAATTGTATGATTTTTCTTATTTCATAAGTGGTTTTTACACTGAAATTATCTCGCAAAATGTTAAAATCTGAACCCCCATCTTAACCAAAAACTATACCATCCCTTTAAGTGTATCACAAGGTAGAGCACAATGACAAAAAATTGCCTTTATTTGATTCATGTTGTTTTTCATATAATACTGTTTCAGTTACAGATTTTTCCAATGCATCTTTACCATAACTGCTAGTTCACAAGTGATTCAAAGATTTTGCAGTATATTTAATAGAGGGTTAAAGTTATAGTTTCTCTCTCAATTTTCATACTTTCTTAAATTTCTCTGTGACTTGGAGCAGAATTGATGAATCTAATATTTTTTTCCAATATGAGATATGCAGTGGAATTCAGAAGTGGTACTGTAATGATGATATGATAACTTTCGCAGCATTTTACCATTCTGTTCAGTGAGGTTCAACCCATTTATCAAGGTAGACTCAAGCTTGTTGTGGAATGTGGGATTGCACCTTTAAGAAAAATGCCTTTCGGCCTTGTCTGCCTCTTTGTATATAGCTGGCCCTTCTGAAAGCCGAAAGGGAGCGGGAGGAGCGAGAGAAGCGGGTCCAGGCCCAGCGGGAAGCCGACAGACTCTCGGAGGAGGCCAAGGCGAGGGAGATGGCCGCGGCTGCCTCGGAGGCGGGAGGCGGGAACGAGACCATAGAGGGCTCCGTCAGCGAGGTCAGGGTGGAGCGGTCCAAGTCCAACATCTCGGTCAAGAAATGATGATTTGCTGTCAATCCTCCGCATCCTCCGCCTCCTCCTCCTCCTCCTCCTCCTCCTCCTTCTCCTCCTCCTCCTCCTTCTCCTCCTCCTCCTCCTCCTCCTCCTCTTCCTCATCCTCCTTCTCTTCCTCATCGTCCTACTCTTCCTTCTCCTCTTCCTCCTTGTCCGCCATAGTGCAAAACATTCCCCCTCGGGTAATTCTGACCTGAACTGGCAAATTTGGCAGCATGTCAGCAAAGTTGGAATGACAGGGTACCTCGACTACGTAGGTATTCTTTTGAAATCATCTTGCGACTGGCATATGATGCAGTCCGGATAGCACACCGTATCTTGTCATTGTGTCAAATCAAGACTAAATGTGTTCTGTTGTGTATCAACAATGCAGTTGTATCAATGTATGTATTTCTGTTTTACCTGAAGCCCTGATCACATACTCCTTAAAGAGTACAGTGTAGTTGACCCCAAGTGGTGTGAACATATCTTGCTATGAGTGATTGGGACGTGTCATTATTTGATGACATCAAGAGTTGCAGAAAACAGTCAGATAGCTGTCGAAACGCCCTTTGCAACTTGCGACAACATACATATGGCATGTAAAAAAATTGAGATCAAGGGATCATGCATTGTCTGTAATGTTTGTTCCAGTAAACGCGGCATCTGAACACAAATGTTTAGGGTTACCCTCTTGTGACGAAGCATTGCGAGGTCTCTGCGAGAAATCACTTCTTGTTGGCTTTTAAATCACAGCTCCAGTGGTGTGTTAGCACTAGAATGATTGTGGAGATGTTGCATTATGTCATGGATTTGACATAACTGAGGAAAGATGGCTGAAACAAATCCTTGGAGCTCGTTCAGATAGCAACGGAAATACTGGGAATTGCTCTCATATCGCACAGCTACACACAATGCCACATTTTTGTTAATTTTTAAATATTTATGTGAAAAAGTAGTGAGTCTGCAATCAAGGGCCACTAGTTTTCCTGACACTGCTTATATCTTTATAGGCAGGTCTACAACAGTGTCCCTCATGAAGAATGGGGGAAAGTTAGAAGATGATGTTACATTCATTTGAGAATTTCTCTCAAGCATATATATTTCATTTCTGCAGTACTCCGTCCTGCCTTAGTTGTAAGAATCAAGGCTTTTACTTTTGTACGTTCCTTATATATATATATGCATTGCTTCATTGTGAATTGTAAATAATTACCATGAATTGCATTTTGTATTTACATGTATCTGTATTAATATTTCAATGTTGTTTGAGGCACTGCCATACAAAAATAGAAGTAGAAGAAAAAATTATATATAAAAACTTTATCTGGCCTCTTCCTCAGGTTGAACATATCTGTACATAAAGAAGACTGAAGTTTTGTTCATTGTATTGATGAATAAATCATATTGACACTTTACTCTGTCTGTTCACTGTCATCTGGCATAATTGTGCGCTGGCTTCTGCGGTTGTGCAAATTCATGTGATCTAACTTTGCGTATCAGGGCTATTACCCCACGAGGGCAAGTACCCCCCTGGCTAAATACTGGTTAGTGGTAATGTTAAGAGTAAAGATTAGGGTTAGGGTTTGGTTTTTAGGGTTAGGAGTTTGGGTTAGGGTTAGGATTAGGTTCAGAATTAGGATTAGGATTAGGATTAGGATTAGGATTAGGATTAGGATTAGGATTAGGATTAGGGCCAGGGGAAGGGTCCGGGGTAATTGACCTGAGGGTTATTGCCCTAGATCCCTGACTTTGTTGGCGTAGGTCGCATCGTAATCAGCGAGGTGACAGACCCGATGCGACTGTCTGCCTTTTTGTTGGTAGAATGAGCTACGTCTGGTATGCTTGCAAGAGTTTTGCGTGAGACGTGAAATAGAGACAAAAGGAAATCTTAGAGTGAGTGTACTGTATGTACAGGGGAAAGCTTGTGAAAGTGGAATCTCTTACAGCAAGGTGCCACTTTTAATGAGGTAAATTTGGCAGTCCGTATATTCTATTAATGTATTCACCTGGTCTCTCTTTGGGTACGTTTACGATGAGGTACCGGTCATAACGAGGTAAAATTGATGGTCCCAACCTTGTCGTAATCGAGTTTTCCTGTAACAGATTACAATCCTTGCTTTACTGTAAAAGTAGAAATTTTCGCTGTGTTGAAATTTTTCGCATTTCGTGCAATCAGAAACTAGCGCAAAAATAAAAGCACATGAATATTTTTGCTTGCCGTATGTTCCTGTGGTTGATGTCTTGATTCCGCGGAATTAAAAAACATGCGAAACTCTTGTCACCCGGCTGAGCGCGAGAATATCCACTTTTACAGTATAAGTCATGCGATTGCCTCATGACCAATCACCATCCATTGTTTATGTAGACCATTTTAATAATGTATTACATAAATTATAGACATGTACATATGTAACATATATCTATATTTTTCTTTTTTTTTCTCTCTCTATATGAATATTATCTAAAAAATATATTTCCTCGGGGTACTGGTTTATTTCTTATAGTCTAGCAGTAAAGTACATAAAGATGTACAGATGATAATTTTGGGACCTGAATTTTTACTTTGTAACAAAAATTTCACACAAAGAGAGTGCACTGTATATTTTACAAATAATGAATGTTTATGAGTACAATGGACAGAATATTTCGTGAGGTGAAAGATGAAATGATCCATTCAACGAGGTGCGGCCAAGTTGAATGGATCAGACATTTCATCTTTCACCGAATGAAATATTCTGTCCATTGCACGAATGAAAACATTTATTTGTTTTATATAATGCTTAAGATAGATCCTTGTCATTTGATGTTTTACTAATTTAGAAATGAGAGAATCTGAGATCGCAAGACTAGTGCTCACTGAGCGCTTTACACTAGGGCGCTGTCGCATACACACACTGCAAACGCAAGCGTTTTACACGCATAGTGTGCCTGGCTCCCTCAGCGTGCGTGCAATGGAGCAAATTGTATGGATCCAAGATTGCACGGATGATGACGTCATAGTGAAATGGGACGAATGATCAATGTCAAACGACCAATCAAATGACAAGGGTCTATCTAGGCATTATATAAAAATATATATATAAACATGTTCTATATGCTTTTTTTTTTTTTCAGGGCAACATTTATCAACTGTGCTGTAGTGATTGTAACTGGACAACTTCGAAATCATAGTCATATCAGGCGAGATGTTATTTCAATTCAATCAGTTTTAATAATCTTTTCAAGAGAAGAAAAATGAAGGAAAAAATGACCTGTTCTTTTTTTTTTCTTGTTAAAGTCCTTCAAAAAAGCTGACAATATTTCTTCAAAAAACACCAAAAACACACATAAATACGATACACATTAAAACTGAAAAACGAGAGAAAAGAAAAACAATATGTTTTTATCTTTATACAGATCAGATACAAAGATTTATATATAGTTGGTACCAACCACATTCTGGTATCCAAAAAACAACTATATATATATTCATATATATATATAATATATCACAATCAGTCCTCCAGAAAATTGGCAAGTCTTTTTCTTTACAAATTCTGGCGATCATTTTCGTCCTCGAAAATAATTATAATATACCTCTTTTCTATGAGTTTTTCAATACATATGGTCAAGCATAGAGCACACTAGTGGCATATTCATGCTTTACATCTTTATTTTTCTTTTTCATTCCACTGGCATTCGGTTTGATTTATGTTCATGATCCAGCAACTACGATCCATTAATCACCTAATTTGTATATCATCAATCGGCAAAGCATAATTTGTTTTATCTGACAGAAAGTGAGGGGAAGGAAAAAAGAAGAAGAAAGAACACAATATTGAGACTTTTTAAAAATATGTATTCTGCAAAAGAAAAAAAATATATATATATGGCAAGAATTTGTACCTCACATTTAAGGGAACAGGAGTTACAAGTGTACACCCCCCCCCCCCCCCCCGACATATTGAAGAAAAAAAATCAAATCAATGCATTATCTTGTGATTACAAAAAGTGGTCATTAAAAAAAAAAGAATTTAGAGAATTTGCAATCTTATTTTGCATGGACTGATAATTACCTTGCTTGACTTGGCAAGTGTGTTTTGGCAGGGGTTAATACTAGAATTCTCTTCATGCAGCTGCATGTTACTCTGTGCGCTTTACATTAACAGAGATTTTGGGGGAAAAATGTAAAACTCACAGCCTTTCATTCATGCATCTACAAATTCCTGGATTGTTGCCCCGTTTGACCGATGCACATTTCCGCCGACAAGCTTCCGAACTTAGCACACCCTGGCAAATGGAAATACGTTTGTCCATTTTGAGGAGAGAAAAAAAATAGCGCTAATCACCTTGTACGTAGTCACTCAGCGAAGCGCGTTTCAGATCACATTCAGAGTTTCAGGCTGTTCAGACAATTATCATTGGCTGTAAGCCGAAAATAAGTCACACATGAACTCTTTGATAGCCCCGAGCAAAGTTTTGCGACAGAGGTGAATGTCGGGTCATGCTAAGCTCTGCCTCTTATAATGTGGTGTTCTATGGGTCAAAGCCGTTCGTACGACAAACACGCAGCGACAAAAGTGGACAAATCTCGACTGGAAAATATCCCCGCAAGACCTGCACACACTGCCGGTCAAACGTGATTTACAGAATGTGAACAGCAGAAACGTGATTCTAATTCTAGTTTAGTTTACTTCTCAGATGCACAAACACCAAAAAAAAAAAAACACAAAAAAACTGTAAAGGTATTAAACACCCTTATAAAACACATTCACAAATATGTTCTTTTTCACCATCTGAGAGGGTTCTTTGGCTGAAATTTTATATTGTAGAAACGAACGAAACAAAACAGCACTTTTAAATTGCAGCATGTACTGTTCCCGCGGACTAATGACCTTCGGTGACTGGTATTCCTGAACAGATCTTTGGATGTACTACGGCAATTGGTAACGTTACTTTTTACTTTACTGCAACAGATTCTCTTGCAAGGTTGGGACAAGGATGAAAACGATGCGAGAAAGTTAAAACAGTAAAGGAACAAAACAAAAACTTAATCCTGTAGATCAATGACAGACTGCATGGTAGTCAGATAATATCATTCAAAACCTCTCCAAGACCTAGAGAGAAGGAAAGAGAGAATAAAAAAAAGACATGCATTTTTTTTCTCTCTCTTTTCTAAAAAAGTGGATCCAGCATGTAAGCACAGGGATGCGCAAAGCGGGATGGGAAAAAAAAATATAGAAACGCATTCCTTTAAGAAAGAGGATAAGAACATGCACGTAACACACAACAAAATTATGTCTGTTTTCTTTACAGATATTCTAGCTGATAGTAAAACTTCACATAATCAATAACAATAATATTAATTCATAACTACATACAAACAACATCAGATTTATCTATTTTGCCTGACCTATTAAAAACACTTTATACATAGAAACTTTTTTTCCCCTCGTTTTAACATCTCTTGATCACTCATCCATGAAACAGGACAACTTGAAGGAAAAAAAAAACAACGAAAACATAAAAATAAAGACCGCTTGAACGAGAACCCCGAAATGCAATATAAATATATCTCTGAAACATGGAACAGATAACAAAAGACATTCACGAAGCATCAAGCTTCAATTTTCATCATGCAACATTCATATACAAAAACAGAACATATGATCTCAAAACGAGCACATCTTTGTTGCAGTCCTTATAACTGCATATAACTACCCATTCTCTTTTTTTTTTTGCTTTTCTCTCTGAAAGCATGAATGCTCTACACTGTTCAGATTTCTCTTATGGTATATCTCTACCAACTCATGGATGTTTGCTATCCTATAGGTGTGATTTGCCAATCACAGTCCATGTCCATTCTTTAACTGAGAAAAGGAGCATTAGAAACGTTCGCTGCCAAATTGCATCATCACCTACACGACTTACAACCATTGGACACACCGGTTTCCCCCTCGGGTTATGTATGAACTTTCTAAATCTCTTTGATTTCTCTCAACATGGGACTTCAGTCAAATTCCTGCAGCCTTCCACCCAATCTTGGACAAAAAGATTTGTATTGCAAAAGCATCACTGCATCCGAACCCCGGGAGGTGATAAATTATGTACGACTATATTTATCACTTGCCTCTGCAACCACATTTTAGATGTCTCTGCAATTACGGACTACACTATATAATGAAACGTGCCGGTTTCAATACATATTCAGACTGCAGGTATTCAACTTGCCTTGCACAGGTTTAAATCCAAGGCAGCCGAAAAAGGTTGTGCTGGCTAAATCTTGCCCGATATTGCAACAGTCAAGCAATAGCAAAGATGCATTCAATTGCAAGTAGAAATTGAACTAGTAAGATGCACTTGAACCTATCACGTCTTTGGGTAATTTTTCTGCAGTGATCATGATCTGGTCCCTACTCAAATTGGCAACTCTGAATTTTACTATGCATCCTGCATTTGAGAAAGACTGGATTGAACTGGTTGAATTTGACATCAATTCTGCACACAATTAGAAAAAACAAAGGGAACATTACCCTTTTGAAAGAGAAATCTAAACTTTAGAATAATTCTCAAATATTGTAACCACTGATGGGTCAACTTTGAAGTTAGCAGTTTTAATGATGTTCAAATAAAGGACAGTTTTTGTTCTGCTTCATGAAATATTGACAATGTAAAATAAAATTGTAGTAGAGAGATTAAACCCCAAGTCACAGAAATTTGGTTTTCATGGGACTTCATGCCTGAAACAACTAACTCATTGAAAGGGGGGGGGGGGTGTGTGGACATTTGAGTACTACATTTCAACACATTCAATTCATTGACATTGCTGGAATCTCAATTCATATTGTCATGAGAACCTTGTATGTAAATAGCTTAAATTCCACAGGGCTACTAGGAAGTAATAGACACTGCCCAGTCGTAGCATCCTGTTCTAAAAAAAAAAGAAGATATGTACAACTGCTATTTGTTTGTTTGTTTTTACGAGAAATGACTACCGCTAAAAAAGCCAAGTATGTGCCTGGAACTAAAGTAGAAGAAATTGGGATTCAACTCCTGTCTGTTGCCACAGTAACCAGCATGTCCCTATCTGTTTGGTAGTAATTCTGTTACACACAGAGAATAGATAACAGTTGATTTCTTTCACAAGGAAAGGTCTTGGGAATTAAAAGCAAATTCTGAGTCACATGGTAGCAATTCCCTGCATGATGAAAAGCTTTCTTTACGTCACGTAACACACCCATTTTCTCATTCATGTTTCATGTCTACATTCTACTTACGTAAACTTTACAACAGCAAAAAATTCGGTGGAAAAATTAACAAGGCCTTTTCAAGTTTCTCGTAATACTCTTTGATTTTTTTTTTTTGTCTTTGGTATTTGATGAGAACACAGGAACAAGTCAAATCAATCAATATATTAAAGCGAAAAACAAAAATATGTTCATCTAATCATTATAAACAAGTTGAATGGGAGACTTTGTAAGTCAATACAAAGAAAACCAGCTCAGATACACAGAAACTGCACAATCTAATCATAAATAATTTTTACAATGTGGCTGAATTCACTTAATTTTGCTCATTGCAAGGAGCACCTACAAAAAAAAAAGCCATGTCACAAACTGTGTAAAACAAGCCTTTATAACTTATTACATCTTCAGTTCCAAAAGAAAAAAAAATCATTACATCCAAATATTGTCCAAGTTGTAAATATCTTGATACCATTTTCTCCTATTTACAAGATCTCATCTCCATCTTCCATTAGAAAAAACAAAATTAAAAAAATGATGCATCATTTGTACACCTCCTTTGGCAAAGTTTGTATATGCATTGGTGTTGGGGGTGGGGGGTGGGAGAAAGTAGTGAAGGAGCAGACCCTAAGATTGCTCTACAAAGCCAGGGTACCTCCTTTGAAAATGTTAGGTGCCTGGCATTTTGCGAGAATTGCAGTTACTATAGGGAAAACTGAAACAGATCGTGTCCCCCCTAATGAACGAGGGGAAAATGGAAATGTGGGAGAAGTTCACAAGCTAATAACAGCCAGTCCACCAGGTTTCTCAAAAGTTTTTAAATCTTAGCATTCAGAGGAATGGTTCCTCTCTGTGTGCAAAGCTGATTTTTGATGGGAAGAGTACAGTCCAACAAACAGAACATGAAAAGTTTCATCAAAATTGGACCAAAAAATAAAGAAAATATAAAAGGTGCAGTATTCTAGATCTTAACATGCTTCTCACAACATGGTGGTTTCGGCCACAGTCACTTACGCACACTGGACGAAGTGCTGCTGACAACGTTGCTTGAAAATTCTTTGATTGGATGGTTAAAAAAAAAAAAAAAATCTTTCCAGTGATACCTCACTTGTTGCATAACAAGGAACATTCTTGAAGTCATAATTAATAATATCACAATTTCTTCTCATTCATTTCTTAATTTTTTTCACCGGCTTTAATTGCAAATATTTCAAATTAACAAGAATGACATTAACTCATTCTAAGATCAACTCCTCAGTTGTAACTGTGAATGATATCACCATTCATGGCAGACAAGTGGAAACATAATATTCTGCAACTTTCTGCCGATTTTTCACGAAACTTTTCTTGTTCTGTATGTTTGATTTTGACCTCAACTGTCGATTTCCATCGGGGCAAGGGGTGCACTCTTTACTCTCACCCAACGGTGAATCGAAAAAGTAATTTCTGGTTGGAAAAAGGACATGCAGATGAGTTCCGGTTGACAACTTTTTTCGTAGACTTACAGGAAGGTCCAAAATGGGAGGATGATAATGATAGAAAACATGAATAGTTCTGAACAAAAACTGGTAGATGTTGAACTTCTTGTCAGGTACTTAATTTCAAACTACGTACAACGATGAGCTATGTTTAAGAGAACTACGCTCCGTCCACTACGAAGAGTCAACCCACACAACTGTCACTTCTTGAAACACACAAAACGTAAAAGCAAAACAAAGACATCGAGTTGGTTTCACTCCAAATATATTCAAATCCTGAGTGTATAAGGATGATTTCTGATCCCTTTTCACATACTACTCATCATCTCTCTCTCTCTTGACATCGCACCGCCAAATCACTGGCCTTCTCCTAGTGGAACAGACTCATCCGAGTGTCGCCATGGCAACCCTCCTCCTTGACTGGCATCCGGCTCGCGGTTTCTCTCTGCACCCTGTGCAAAGCTCTCCGCCCATCTCTGCTCCCCTCCCCCTTTCGTCGGAAGAATCGGACTGATTGCCCGATTCCCGAGTCTGACGCCCGCTCCAGAATGAAGAAGCATTAAAGTCTCTCTCTCGGCATGCACTTCCCGAACTGTGGCCCCCCGCGATCCGGGACAAAACTGCCGGAGCCTCTTCTCAGGGAACTGTGTGGTCAGCAAAGACTTTTGATAGGGGATGGTCATCTCAGATCCGCTCTGATTCCCTGAAGGACAGCTCAACCCAGCTGCTTGACATTCTTGGTGATCGTGATCATGTGGTTTCCGTGTTCTCCTAACTACCACATCCAAACAATCTTTTTCTATCTCTTCAAACTGCTCAAGCAGCCACTTGCGGTCATCATACACAGGTTAACTCGTCACCCGAGCTAACATCTACAAAGCGCCATATTCCAGAACGCCTGCACTCGAGCGGTGACTGCAAAGAAGTCTGGCGAATAATCTCCGCTATCACTTGATTTTTTCGTTCTTTTTTTTTTTTGGTTTTTTTCTTCTAGTTAGCACCAGTGGTACACATGGCATGAACAGTCTGTAAAATCATCTTTTACAGAAAGAAATAAATGGGTGGAGATTTTTTTTTGTCTCTGGAGGGCTACGGGGTAATGAAGGGGGAGGGGAACAGGTGGAGGAAGGGGAAGAAAAAAAGGGCGGGGTCGGCACAGAGCAATTTTCAGAGGTAACCGAGATCAAGAGCATGATGTAACGCTGCAAGGTCCGAGTGACTTGTTACTCTCCAGAACGGGAAATCCAGCTGCACAGAGAGACGGGAAACAAAAAAGAGAAATTTTATAACAAATCTTTCTCACAAGACTTTTCTTCTCACTAATGCAATCTGATTTTGCGTGGCATAGAATATGGGTGAAAAATGAATCAATTCAAATCAATTATTCAGGCCATTAGCCAGGCAAGCCTTAATAACAATGCAATACACAAGTGAGATGAGATATAATCTAAAATCATATGTAAACATCTCTAGAAACTACAAATATGAAGGACAGAGAAATATGAACACACATTCATACATATATTTTTGTACATACATGTAATACCAGAAATTTTTATGTGCATAAAACTTTCACAAACTTTCCAAGGAGCCAAGATTCATGAAAATGGCTGTTGGCTCTTAATTCACGAAAAGTTTCATGCCATGAATGTTTCTAGTTTTATAATGCAAATCACGGAAATGATCAGATGAGAATTTTATCGTCTCCAGCTAAAAAACATCTTCGAGAAAAACTCACCTGCTTGGCAGCCGTCTCTTCATCTTTGGCATCGCCGATGGCAACGTAGGTGACTTTCCGGCCGAAGCGGGCCACGATGCGCTCGAAGCAGCTCTCCTTGCCAACCCTGGTGGCGCTGTACACGTTTTCGATGTTGAAGACCCCACCGAGACCGTAGAGCAGGACCTTTGCGACGGCCGGAACCAGTTGGGTGGTCGTCACTAACACGTTGATGCAGTTTGACCTGTGGTAGGATGGAGGTAATGATAAGTTTTGACCATAACACTGCACACTCTCAAGATCCAACATCACTTGTACTACTGCAAGATAACTGTGTTCTATTTCATTCCAGATTTTTACATTTTGATGCATATATGTACAAGCATGTCCAAAATGTGAAATCACTTAAGATCTACGGGCCAAGCTCTCTTTAAACTTCAAATAGACATAGATATTTTGAGCAAGGTGGTAGGAGTAACTCTTATCTTCAGAGTGACATAAATCATTTCATCATTATTTTGTTACTTTCCTGATCTCGGGTCTGAAAATGATTTACCACGTCCTCACTTGACCCTCCCGAACATCACACGACGTGAAACTTCAGAGTGCTATCCTTTCCACTTAATGCAAAATCTTTTACGCCAGGCATTACGTTCAGGTAGCCTTCGATTTCAGGATGTCGGAAAGAGAGAAGAGTAAGTAAATCTGAAAATGCCTGCAAGATTGGATCGCTACATCCAGAAAATATCCAGGATGGCATTCCAGTTTCACTCTCATCCCCAGCCAGAAGAAATAATCACTGCTCGGAAACTCTATATTCTCTTAACTCCACTTTCCCTGTCACTTAAAACTCCAGATCCTATGACTTTCTTTTCAGGATAATTAGAAACAGAAATTCAATATCGGCAACAAAAGAAAAAGGGAGAAGAAATAAAAAACAAACAAGCAATGAAAAAAAAAACAAAAATCAAAAAACAAATAGAGTAGCTACATGTAGTTGATACACAGGGAAAAAACCTTGACAAGATATCACATTGCAATCAAGCTAAAACCCTCTGCGTAAAACTTTTGGATGACAGTTCATTCCTTTTCTTCTTCTTTTTTTGTTAGTATAAGAAATTGATTTCATGGAAATTATCCATATATGAGAAAGTGCAATATGCTATATCATAAAACACTTTGTTTGCTTTACTGCTTTAATAATCACTGGGGGAAAACATCTAACACTATTAGCGAATGATTCCATTTCTTCCCATACGATTCATGATTAGGAACACACCACAGCACAGTGGGATAATGATATTTATGTCGTAGGTGTTAAGCGAATGAATTGCTCCTATGAACAATTCTCTGCATGCTTATATAGTTTGCAAATTGGTAACATGGTCTGAACAAGAAAGTAAAAATGGAGCGGGTACGTTCGATCCATCGTCGCCAAAAGATTGCCGTCGGAAAGGGACGGACCGAGGGACGTACCTGGAGTTGATGATGGACAGGGACTTGAGGGCGATGGTCAGCCACGAGTCCGTCATGGCCTCAATCTCCGCCCTTAGCTGCAGCCACTGCTCCCTCTTCTGTGGACCCAACAGACCTGGGGACAGACGGAAATGTGTGACAGACAGACGGAATGATGAATGCATAGATCTGTCCATAAAAGCACTCGCCATCTCTTGACACATTTGCAAGGTATCATCTGTAAAGTGCTGGCTTTCAAGAACGGCACAGAGACGACTATCATCATGGTCAAGTGGATTGTGCAAATTGCGCTTTAATGAGAATTCAGGGTTCCAGCCGCCCTCCCCATTACTGAACTCCCGTCCTCCAGAAAGACCCTTGTCCATGACTCTTTTGAGAGTCCATGTTCTCCATTAAACGTGAGGATTCCTGCTTCAAAAGCACGGAATCCCTGTGCCTAAATCACAACAAAAATGTTGTTTGAATTAAAATGAACTGTTTGAATTTAGTCAGACTAAAGCAAGCACACTCACCATCATTGCTTATCTGTTGCCGTATGCGTGAATGTGACATGCACATTTACGCAGTAATCATTTACACAATCCATAGACTAGCTTTAAACTACTACGGTACTGATCTTTTGTGAATTCCCGTCTACAACATGATCTCACCTCCGACATTGTTCTTGTACGAGCTGTAGATCTCCTTGATCCTGCGATACCGGTAGGCCAGCTTCCTCATCCAGTCCACGCCTCCCCTGACGCCCGTTGCCAAGCACAGGTTGGCGCTGGTCGCCGCGGCGTGGAAACCGTCCGTCTGGAAATTGTAATTGCTGGCCAGAAAAAAGAAGAAGAAAAGACAAAGAAATGATGGATGTGAACATTTTGTCAATTAAAAAAAAATAAGGGCTATTATGGAAATACTGATTTCACTGATACCATGATAATCAATCTTTGAGACTTTGCTGAAGCTTTGAAATGTGATTAAATAATTGCAGTTCTTCACACACTGTATCTATCACATTGCAAATCATTAGAAAACTCTCAGTGTATGAGGTGAGGAATTCTCAAGTTTACGATAAGAATTGTTGCTGCATTTTCAATCTGAATGAATGAATCAATTAATCAATCATTCAAGTAATCATAGTTCCATCACTTCACAAAAAAAAAGAACAGATGCTACATTTATGATGTGAATGACTGAATCGATCGATTATTGTTCGATCAATTCAGATCTTGCCTAGTAAAGAACGGATGAAACATATACTATCTGAACAAATGAATGAATAAATGAATATATGAATGAATGCATCAATCAATCAATCAATCAATCAATCAATCAAATAGTATCCTCTCAAATCTTGCTTATTAAAAAGGAGTTAATGCTACATTAACAATCTGAATGAATGAATCGATCAAACAATCAAGCATTATTCTCAAAAAAGAATAAATGCTACTTTTATGATTTCAGTGGATGAATGAAATAATGAATGAACGAGTCAATCAATGTTTTATCCCCTCTTCATCATTAAATCTTGCCTAGAAGGAATGGATGCTGTACTTACACTACGAGTGAGTGAATGAATGAATGAATGAATGAATGAATGAGTGAATGAATGAATGAATGAGTGAATGAATGAATGAATGAATGAATGAATGAATGAGTGAATGAATGAATGAATGAATGAATGAATGAGTGAATGAATGAATGAATGAGTGAATGAATGAATGAATGAATGAATGAATGGAAGAATGACTGACTGACTGACTGAATGAATGAATGAATGAATGAATGAATGAATGAATGAATGAATGAATGAATGAATGAATCAATCAATCAATCAATCAATCAATCAATCAATCAATCAATCAATCAATCAATCAATCAATCAATCAATCAATCAATCAATCAATCAAATCAACCAATCAATCAATGAATCAATCACTGTTAATATAATTACCTCAAATCTTGCCCGTTGTCGTCTGATGCTACATCATCTATGTGAACTTGATCGCATTCCTGCAACAGCAGAGAAGAACATGGGCAGGGAAACCATCAATCAAGTGAAGTGGGGAGCTGGAAAAGCCATCGCCGAACAAGAAAACCTGCTTATTAATGAGCCTAACGAGGGAACATGTGGAAGTCATCTACAGCACCCATCACAGGCAAGCACTGACAGCAAACAAATAATTGTTCTAGACATGCTCATCCAGATGTCTCTTTTTTTTCTAAAGTGAAATAGACAGCGCTTTCACATTTTCCACGCACATCTGTTCTGCATATGAAAACTGATTGGTTTGGGTAATCTGAACCCTTTTCATTTTGATTTAGTTGTTTCATACATGTAGGACCTAATCAAAGATTGAAATGGTACTCTCTACATACCTGGTAGCTTTTTTTTTTTCATTTTAATGGTTCTTATTTCATACGGCACATGTTTGTCACGAGCGTTGAATCAATGCTTATTTCAGTCTGTTCAATAGGCCTTCGGAAGAAGGTTATGCAGTGTGGCAAGTCATTAGAAAATGGACTTCAAAGGTGTTGGGGCTTTTTCCCTCAAGATTGCGTGAAAGATATCGTGACAAACAAGGTGCTCATGTTCCCACAAAACCAACTGTTTTGCAACAAAAATTTTGACAATCGCATATCTGTATCTGCCTCAATATATGTTCAATATATGTGATATCTGTCTATCTATCTATCTTTCTATATTCGTTACAATAATATAATTTCAATATATTTTCCCAAGTTTATACACTTCTGCTGGTCACTAATGCGAAAGAAAAAGCTTTCAGCTCATACGGCCTCTGACAAAATATTGTAATGTTAGTTTGATTTCGCCTTTCGATGGAATCCAAGAAAAGAAGGGGGCTGGCTCATAGACTAAATTTGAGAAGTATTGTACAAACCTAAACTAGACTCAATCTTTTAATTCCATTTTTTTTTTTTGTCGGTGCACATTTTAGTGAGGTGGACACACTGAAACAAATCAATCTGATTAAATTTCATATGCTCATCACTCTCTTTCTGACACAGAATGACAGATTAATGAAGAATATAAGATCTGTCAGAAAGTTAAATGATAAACCAACTGTAGATATTCTCTCTCTGCCACTGACTCCAAATTGGTCAAACATGCATCACCATCTAATCATCGTATACAGTTGATGACCTCCAGTTATCAAATTGCATGATGACAAAAACATACATTCACACACAACAAAAATCAAAATTAATGATGATCATTTTCATAGGAGGTGTTAAAAGGGGTTTGTGTGGTTTGACTAGTTCGAGATTGACGGCGTCCCGAAGAGGAAAGAATCAACGTGCCACGATTGACGAATGACCCCCTCGCTTGGCTGCCGGTGTGCGCCCGGATGATCGCCGATTTTGGCACGCGAGGGGATTCACCCAGAACCCAAAACACTCTTGAATTGAACTCAACGTTCTCAAAACCTGAGTGCTCCCGTCTCGTATACAAATTGTAGGGGAAGCAGACAGATTAGTGCTGGATTGATTTATTGGAAAGATTCGTTTCGCTGCTTTTTTCTTTCGAAGTAAGGAAAGTGATGATTGTCTGTATCAACCTGCAAGGTAGAATTTTGAAAAATCGCGTGACCATAAACGCACCATGCGTTGGGAGTGGAGCTGGAAATACAATGAATTTGCCTTCTCTCCCTGTACCACTTCTAAGCTCCGAGGTTTATGGCAAAAGAGCATCATCTTTAGAGCAGACTCTGTCCCTCAAAGAGGTGGTGGCAGTGCAGTATTGACAAATTATTTAACAGAAAGTTTCCCAGCCTTGCTGGTTTCACTCTCAACAAACTGGTACAAATTCAAATGGAGGCATTGTGATTAAACTCGTATCAATACACCAGAAGAACAACCTTTCCTCTTGAATAGTTTGTAAATCGTGTCTGTCTCCTTTCTTTATGCCCTTCCCCCTCCTTCAACTCTTTCTCCTACCTTTCCATGCTCAATGTCTATATTTTCAAAATAATTGCACATTTCTCAAAGTTTTGGAGGTACGACAACCTCCGTGTGAATGTATCTATAATCATGTTCACATGACATTCCTAAACTTAAAGTTTAGCTCAAAGTTTTGAACCTTGAGGATTAGCTACATGTACAGTAGTAGTTTAGTTCTGTGTAGATACACTTGGAAGTTACAGGTTTGTAGCTATCTTAAAAATTATTTGATAATTACAACCACACAGATTTGTCATGGTCTACGCTCCACCCACGAGCCACTGGGGTCCCAACTCATAGTTTGGCATTGTGTGGATGATATAATCAAGAAACTCTAAACTTAGCATGGCTTCCCTGTGAACCATATTCGCCCACCTTCCAGGCCAACCACCAGGGCATGTGTACATGTTGTATTGTCGCACCATGATCAGGCTTATTGCTGGTGCTGCATGGATGCATTTCTACCGGTTTTGTGGTTTTAACATCAAGTGATATCAAAAGTCCAATCTTTCAGATTAAGTGTCGTGTGGATGCGTGTCATAGTGTAGGGGGGCAAGACCCTGTCATCAATGATTAGCAACAATCGATCAGTTTCTGTGTGAATGTAAATGCATCTTCCATTAGAACAACATCACCCTGGTCATTTTGAAGGGGCATCCAAGCTTGCGAGAAAAACATTCTCTCAGTTCTCTTTGTGTTGTCTGCTCTCTATTTCATGTCTGTGATTCTGTCAGTCTGTGATTCTGTCAGTCTGTCTGTCTGTCTGTCTGTCTGTCCTCTCCCTCTTGTACCCCTTTATTTTGTCTTTATCTTTCCTATATAGCACCACAGGCCTTTGTCTAATACCAGAAGGAAGGCCATCCCCTGGCCCCAAACATAGTAGGAATTATGATCGGGAGACACAGTAAAATGCGTCCCTGATTAGGGTGATTGTTTTTATTCATTAGGAATCCAATCAATTATTCATCAAGCTTTAACCCCCCTCCCTCCCTTTCCCCATCTTTATCTCCATCCCACCAGCCCATAAATCATAAGACACGGCATCATCTCTCAGCCCGAGTCGGGTCCTCCAGGGAGCTCAGGGGACAGCTAAAATACATCAGGAGGGATGTAGCTCCGGGGAAAAGAGGATGGAAGCGAGGTGAGGTGAGGTGGCAGTCTGCCTGGCAGTGGGATGAGCTAGTAGCTCCTGGAGCGGGGAATTGAGGACCACGAACACCGGCGGGCGGACGGACGGGTGAGATGATTTCTTTGGCGCGTGGGGGGCGACCACTAGTTTAATGAGATGAGGCATTATCAATTTGGTTAATGGTGGGACCCCTGCGACAGAAGGGGGTTGCGGGTCCCTAGTGGGCCAGTACCGGGGCGACATTGGATACCCGGCTTAATCAAGCTTGGAGGCCAGAACTGAGTGGAGAGATGGAGGGGACCGGGGCCTGGTGTTTATGAAAGCTCAATTAGCGAACGGAGTGATGCGCCTTCCACGGAGGAGATAAAAAAAAGGGGCGGGGATCGGAGTGGGAGGGGAGGCCTCTATTCACGGCAACATTACAAGTTTCGGTTGTTCAAGCTACTCTATTCAAGGTCCTGCTTCTATCGAGTGATATCTGTCCTTGATGGCTATGGTATCAACATCATATGTTAAACCATCCTGAAGCCAGCTAAGACTGTGAGCCCCTTGCAGATTGGTAGAGAACTCGTTATGTAATGAGAGTGTTTCTACAAAGATGCTTCATCCTCGCAAACATATATATTTTTTCTTTTTGTACTACAACCGGAAAGCAAACTTGAATCTTGTTTATTGAAAAACATGAATGTCTTCAATGCACCTTATTGAAAAACATGAATGTCTTTAAAAAAAAATCATGTTTTGGCCAGTCATAATCAGGACATGTTTTCTAAATAATCCAGTTGTGCTATTAAATTCTTGATGCATTCTAGTAGTTTGCACAATTTTTTCCTTTTAAAGTATGACTGAGAGGGGAGAGAGTGCATTATTTTGGGCAAGTACATTGAAGGTAGGTGGTCAATGTTTGACTTACAGGATGTAGGCCCTGGAGTGTTTAATGCAGCTTACGGAATGCCGATTCTAGTATAACATCAGGGTTGAAGTCCTCAATAAATTCAGTCTCTGCACACTCTCTAGCTATGTTAGTACAAAGCCTAATCATCTATGATAGGAGCAATAAGTCTTGAATTGCTAGATATTTGTCAAAAGAATTGTTGAATAACTTTGGAGCAAAAAACAAACAAAACAAGATTCATCACCATGATGAATAAAAAGCATACTGTACGTAAAATTATGACACTTCTGTTTGGTTCTCAATGATATCAAGTAACTATACAACAACGCCACCTTTTTCAAGTAGTCATGGTGCCATTTTAACAAATATAGCTCTAAAATAGCTCCAAAATAAATGAGATACCACAGAAATTACAAGTCAGATTTTAATGACTACCACATATGGAACAGTCTTTCTTTTTGGTGTTTGGCATAAAATGAACTCGTTCCTTCGAACCGACAAATACGACAGAGCTACACGAAAGAAATTAATCTCTTTGAAAGCAATGTATTGTCCCCTTAGGATTGGTTACATTTACATCAAGGTACCCACAATTAAGACGAAAAAGCATCAGATAATCGCTCTTGTAATAGGAGACACCGATTGGAATTAATGCACCTTAAGTTGATGGACAACATAAAAATGTTGTACCTGTAAGTGTGTAATTTCCACCATCATCATCATTCTCTTTCAAATTGTCAATTCTTCCTATTTTCCCGCCATTATCTCTGGGGAGTTTCATTTGGAGTCCACTTTATGACAGCCCTTGTCTGTGGCCAAAACAAACTCTAAATCTTCGCACTCTCATATTTCATGCATTCGCTCTTTGGACAAATTCACTTCATCCCTATAAAATCCTGGCTTTTCCAGAAAGCCAGGCTAAACAATAAAAGGGAAAAATACATCAATTCAAATTTCATATCAGCTGCACATGCACTTCTAAAAAGAAGGAGAAAAAAAATCTAGAAAATTTGTTGGATACATAAAATCTTTAAAAGCCTTTGATTTTCCCCACATGAATTGCAGACTTCTGCTATAATGTTTTCCCAATTCTGCTTGCCTTGGGCTGTCTCAGTTTACAAGAAATAACAAATCATAATGAATGAATAAGGATGTCTCAAATATTCATTATGACCACATTGAGCACATTTTGTTTTTCATTGTTAAAGAAGCTAGGGGCAAGAAAAAATACATCAAGGGGGAAAATTTGTTTATTTGTGTTCAAAGCATAGCAATTCCTTTCAATCATCAAAAAAAAAAAGAAGAAAAAAAAGAGAGAACCTTGTAGTGTAACAGTAACAATTTCATTTCCTTTGCCCAAACATGTTGCTACGGTAGCGGTAGCCATTGTGGCAGCGACCAAGCAAGCCTGGCAGGCATTTCTTTCTCTTTTTTTTTCTTCTAAAACCTCAAAATGTTTGCACACTCACATCAAGTCCGTTTATGAATTACTCTCTTTCTTGATTTGTTTTCTTTTGCAAGAATGCCTTTTCTGCCCTGCAAGTAGGTAACAGTACAACTATAAATGAGGAGATTGATGGCAAAATGAATTCACTCCATTTGTGTTAATTTGATATATTTGTGCTAAAAGCTGCTAAAATACAGAGAAAAATAAACAGAAAAAAAAATCTGGGATATTTCTAATCCTGATTTCAAGAACATCCCTTGTTATGTAACATGTAAGGAACCACTGAAAAGGCTTGATTTTGCTTCATCTGATAATTCAAAAATGGTGCTCAACCCATTTTGCGATCAAATTCCTAAAATATATGCATGTTTTGGTATCTTATACAAATAAAGCCATGTGTGCATGTACCGATGTATATACATTTCCTTCTCTCTCATAAACTCTCATAGCGCTGGACCTGTACATTCTCTTTGGTTTTGAATAGCCTCAGGTATACTGACCTACCAACGTATCTCAGGTTTGCCCGCGTAGAGAATGCGGATAGAAAAACTTGTTACATACTGTAAATCCAGAAACATATGTGTCTTTGAAAGTTTTGTGAATTGGAGCCGACAGCCTTTATCATGGCATAAAACTTTTGAAAACTGTCAACCACACAAAAATTATGAAGATACTACATATGTCAGTAATCAAGGAATTTGAACACACACTGTCAGTGGATAAAAACCCCACAGAACAGATACATAAATATACATACATCTATATATATATATATATATATATATATATATATATATATATATATATATATATATATATATATATATACACACATACATATATATGTATATATATATATATATATATATATATATATATATATATATATATATACATATCCAAAAACGAAGAGGCCCTCATAAAAGGTGTATCCCACCTTCTTGTAGGACCACTTTGTGTTAATATTTTGGGGTTTTTTTATATCCAAGCCATTTCAAAACCGGTTTTCATCAAATAAATTTATTCCTTTTAGAATCGTATACTCTTCATATTTCATAGAAGCAGTTTCTAATCATCTCGCTAGAAAGTTAAAACCTGAATCCCATCTCAGCCATCCCTTTAAAGGGAATTTGTTGTCCATTACACAAAATCATTCTATTGAAGTTATGAGTCAGCACCTATGACTCATTATAGGCAAGGGGGGGGGGGTTAAAGTGTTGCTAAATTACAACAAAAATGAAAGTTTACATGATCCCTCATAATCAATGTAGAAACACAATGGCAGAAGTATCCAGCATATTACAAAATGCACCTTGGCAGTCTATACAATATTGATTGTGCACCATTGTCATTGTTTGGTGAAAACATGCAATACTTTAAATTTCATAACTTTCTTTGTCATTTCGTAATGTTACCACTTTTCACATTTCGATTTATGCTTAGTTGTCTCGCTTGCAATGATTCTTCTCTATTTTTCCTTTTTTAGAATGGGAGTAGATTTTTCTCTTTAAATGGGAATAATGAAAATGAAAAGCATGATAATGATAACCAAAATAACAAGAGATTGGAAGAGTAAAGGAGTGTTTTAAACAGAGAGAAGGAGTTTAGACTTCTAGGACCTAGCTTACATGAGTGATGTGATCTTCTCCCCCCTCCTCCATCTATACCAATGACCCACCCCCTTCCATTTTTCACTTCCAACCCTAACCCCTCCCTCTCCCTCCCCCCCCCCCCCCCCACCCCATCTCCCAGGCCAAGGATTGTGCCCGAAGGCAAGCCAATGAAGGGAGCTAAGGCATGTTTAGACTCGGTTTAATTGCCTGTCTTAGAAATGTTTAGAATAATAACAGGGAATAAAGGTGGGCTTGGGAGCGCCCCTGGGGGACAAAGGTATAGTACTGGCCTCCCTCATTTCTCCCCCTTTTTCTTTTTCTGTTTTTCACCCCTCTCTTGAAAAATTTCCCTCCTGTTTATCCTCATCCCCCTTTATGATAGGTGTTAATCTTGGAGGAACGGTGAAAATACATCGCCATCTGCAACACTACACAACTCAGAGAATGCATGATAGCACACTATGAAAATCTTGGATGAACTTTGCCGAAAACTTAGACATAAGCCCATTAGTACTTGTAAAAGACACTTAAATTTTATTTGGTTTCTTATCCTTCTTCGTTATTTTTTCTACCATAGGAAGAGATTGAGGATGCTATTTGTTATCAATGGTGGCAGTTGTCATACCAAATATTCGTCAGAAAAATCTCTTAAGCTTCATATTAACTCCTAGACACATGCAAAGAATTTTTTGCCACAAGATACACATTTCTTGGAAATGCCTGTTTTTTGACTTCAATCGCAGTGGAATAATATGGAATATCTTGAAACATGAGGTCGGTACCACACTTACTAATATTCTTGTTACATTATGTCCCTAGGTGAATGAATTTTCCTTTGTGTAGTTACAAGTGAGTATGTGTGTGTGTGTCTGTGAACAAATGTACGTGTGCGTGGGTGGAGTGTCCATGCGCAATGAAGCACTGAATTTCAATATTCAGAAGACAAGCGTATGCGCCGGGGAAACTGTTTTTCATCTACACTTCTCGGAAAACAGTCCCGGGGCTGCCAACATTCACGCATCAAGACCGAGGGACATTCCAGGAAACCTATCACGAAGATTCTCGAGTATTGCACGCTTCTCAAGAGATCAATGAAAAAAAAAAACCAACAAACAAACATCAAAAAAATGGCAGAAATATAGGGCCTATATCCCCTAATCACGAAGACTGTAATAGTCTCTTGACAGAATGTGACAAGATATTTAATATTTCAGGGAGCTTTCTGCAAAGTCAGTGTGATTTGCCAGCCATGCAGTTGTGGTATTCAAAAGGTGTCATGAAGACAAGACAATCTTCAAAAACTTTATATACAAATGAAAATTGGTGTTTAGAAAAAAAAGGGTCATATGTTTAATACAACCTGTTTTACGCTATAACATTGTAAAATGATGTCATTCCTTGAATCATATTTATTTCAATTTGTACACATTTTCTGGTTACTTCTCTTTATCTTTTTTCAAACTGCCAGTAGGTCTACTATCGCCTGAAGCCTTGTAATTTTTTGGCAATCACACATTACTAAACAACATTGCTGCCTAACAAAATAACCTGAATTCCTGTTATTGCTTTTTTTCAAATTCATAGAGCACACTGCATTTCTTTTCCAAAAGAGTACCCCCCCCCACAAAGAAAAGAAGAAACCCCAAAACATAAAATGGTATGACAAAAGTTTCAGTGCGAACGCTACACGTGACAAACCAAACACGATTGGACCAGAGACGAAAATTAGATTACAGCCGCGGAAAAATGACAACCAAATTTGATTAGCTTTCACAAATGAAGGTTGGGACATAACAGACTTGTGAAAGCATTAATCAGGCAAGATATTTTCCCCGTGTCACAACTCGTCACCCAGAAGAACACTCCCCATCCAGTGTGCATGAGCTAGTTTCTCTCCATTTCAATCAAATTTTTCAGACCTTTCTCTCGGAATGGGTGGGGGGGGGGGTGGGGAGATGAATTGTTGGAAGGAGAAAATGAGACATCGTGGGACAGAGAGAGACAGAAGAAGACAATGACAGAGAGCAAGGGATGGTGAGAAGAAAAGACACAGAGAGACAGGAAGATTCAAGAACACATCGAAAGAAAAACTGCAAGAGATCAAGAAACAAACAGAAGCCAAACAAAACTTGAAAAGTGAAAAAGTGGTGAGGGGAAAATACCAGACATCTTCAACTTATGTTGTAGAATTAGCAAAAAAAGAAAGAAAGATAGATAGTATAGCATTTTGTAGTGTGTTTGACAAGGAATGATGACTGAAATAAACAGGCAATATCCATAATCGAATAATCACTCAAAAGACAGATAAATAAGAAGGGAAACGTACGGTTTATAAAGATATACTGTCATTTTTGTAAGTTTATCCACTGACTTTTACTCCTGTCTTTTTTCTTTTCTCCCTGTCTTCCAGCATTGATTTTTAATCCCACCCATCTCTCATCGAAACAAAAGCTAGTGAAAGTCTCTATCCCTTCTTCCCCCCCCCCCTTCCAAATAGTTGGATTCTTGTCTCTTACTACCGTCCCTGCGTACTGTCAGGAATTTCCAATTCCCAGTCCGCAGTGTAACACTACCCCCTCTAGGGACCACGAAACGCCATGTTTCCCAGGCAAGACGGGCGTGTGTTTGTAGCGAGGCCCTGTTAGCATTAATTACTCGCACAACCGACAAGAAACTGACTTCTGAGTTTTGAAGGATTATTCTCTCTCTCTACCTTTGTCCGTTTCCCTCCGTTTGGTTTCTCTTCTCCGAGTCTTGTCATTTTCGGAGACAATTATCCCGTCGATTGTGTTGGAAACTGCTAACATTTTCAAACATTTCTGACTGCTTGCAGAAATGCTGCCCTGTGAGCTGTTCTTCGAAAGACGTATCAAAGCCTTTTCATTGTTTGGTGATCAGAAGGAGTATCTACAATGTACATTCTTGTGATGCCTTCATGAAAAAATATCTGTGATCACACAAAAAATGCCTTCATTTGCACCCTTACAAGGTTTGTTTTTTTCTCTCCTTTTGGATAAAACCATGCATACAAAGATGTTGAACAATATCTTCACTAAATTAATTGTGTGGGTTCTGTGTGTTTGGATTTACTGGAATGGTAAAAAATCTATTTGATGCCATCTTAACCAAAAAAATGAAAAAGGGGAAACGGTAGCAAATATTTCCTGGTGTCAGTGATGATCAGTGTCAGGCCTTTAAACCAAACAAGTGGTCAATGATTTTGAGCTAGGCTCACCTGAAATCTCTCCCAGTGAAAACTGTCCCTTTTTTTTTCCTTCACGAACACAAATATAAGTTTTTACATGAATTTACAGCCTGCATATCATAACAGACATCAACAAGATCACAAAGTATAATTATGTCATACATTTTTTTTTAAAGAAAAACTATATGAATTTGCATAATGCATTTCCAAACTTTTCTTTTTCAAAGGTGGACAAAGACATCGGTAAACAGCTAAGGAAATCACGTATTTTGAGAATTTCGCGGTTTTTCCTCTCATCATTTTAATCTTCATCGGTTGAAGGTGGCTGTAAGTAAATGTGAAATTTTACATTAATTTTCTTTCTAATGTGTTGCAATGAAATGGAACCACTGTTTTGATTTTCCTTTTTTTTTTTCCACAGTTGTTTACAGCATACTGTGATCGCCGTAAGGTAATCATGATCACTTTTTTTTTTAATGTTTCACAAACCCCTCTCTCAGGTTGATTGATCAGTCATTTGAAGTTATGATGAGGCAATTTTTTAGTGTCTGATTCCCCCATGCCGCTTTGCGAATGAGCAGAACCAGATTTGATTTGATTCGAATGTGGAGATAAAACAGAAATATAAGTCAGGCAAGTTTGATGGAAACCTGCAATCTTGCTCGTTTTCAAACAAGTGTGCAGTAATGTCTGGGTAGGCACATATATACATACATGTGCCTCATACGAAATGGACACAAACTATTGTGGAGAAAGAAAATCTGCACACCTCACAACTTGCATGGCAGTAACCACATATTGGACTAGCTGGCATACTACAGGATACTAGTATCTGCTTTGTTTTGACTTTGGCTTCTTTTTTTTGTTTCCAACAGTCCATGGAGTCCAGTTCAAGCTCTCTTAAACTGACACTGCTTGCTCGTGGGAGGTACTCACTCCGTGATAAAAGCTGATTGCATTTTCCGAAAATGATGTATTGCTCCCAAAGACTTGTCTTGCCTTGGGGATGCTCTTTTATCAATCATTATCACTTTATCACATTGCATTCTTTTAACAGGTGCATGTTTGGCTTGTCATAAACATTCTGCGACTTTCCCTTTAGCACATGTGTGTTCCCTTTTCTTGGTGCATTCATGCTTTCTTATCAATGAGAATTCATTTCTTCTTTTTTTTTAACTGCTGTTGCTTGAATGACCACTTTGGGGGAGTGCTTTCTATGGTGCATTCTAACAAGAGATAAGATAGCGGACAAAAAGTCATTCTGCGAACTCTTCAATGCATTCAGATCGCTGACAAGATGGTGATAGCTAAATGGGTACCCCCCCCCCCCATACACCAACATCATCATCATCATCACACACACACACCAATAGAATCTACACTTTTTCTCATTTTCGGACAACTTGGAAGAAAAACTTAAAAGGGGAATGGATTGTTTACATGCAGCGACATTAGTATAGAACACATCAGCAAAGTTGAGGACAATCAAACAATCAGTTTGAAAGTCATAAATTTTAAAGTTTAGGTGCTGCCATCACTAGATAAGAAGACTGCCACAGTTTGTGACATCAGGTATGGAAAATCAACATTTTTCGGAATCTGGCAGAAATGAAGTAAAAGCCGTCATGGAGGGCGTGGTTAGGGCGTGTCGGAGGATGGCGCCCCCAACCTAACGGACATTGGCCTTACCTCGAGGTCGTTGAAGAAGAGGTGCATGTCGGCCAGATTGAAAATCATTTCCTCCATCCGAAGACCTAACGAAACAGCTGCTGGTGCATCCTGGGAAGACAAGAAAAAGATGCACAGAAAAAAAAAGATGCAGACATTAATTTAGCTCTCTAGGGTAGGCGATGGTGCTGGAAGGGGGTGGTGGGGGGGGGGGGGGTGACATTTAATGGAGGATGAGCTGGAGATGATTCCCGACTCCCGACAATTGGCTATGACAACGGTGATAAGGAAAGGGCTGTTATTGCAAAATCAGCCTATCCTCAATGGGTTAAAGTAGTTCGAGAGCTTATCCAAATTGCCCCATTGCCGATCAAAATCAGAAAAAGAGGTGCCATTGACTCTTCAGAATATGATACTTGGTTTTTAAGGTGAGATACCAGAAAGAACCCAAAAGGTCAGGGGAACAAAGACTTAGATAGATTCAAACATTTGCTGATTTTAGAATACATAGTTATCACAAGAAAAGCACACCACTGACATTATTGCTTCAAAATGGAAGTGATGTTAAATCAAAGAGGGTCGCTTGATTCCACAACAGTTTTTGAAACAAAGGAGGAAAAGGACACAAAGTGTATAAAACAGACAATGAGAATGGGCGTTTTCCACAGGCATTTTGACCATAGTCAAAGAAATATGGCCCAGACTAATGATGGTTTTGTTGATCTTACTCCAATAATAACAATGACAACAACAAACAGTACGCTAGATGCATGAAATACATCGTACATGCTGGAAAACATTTAGAAATACAAACTGTCCCATCGCCCCTCCATTCTAAAGCCAAGCCACTCACTTCTGTCAATCTGAATTCCGTCACGTCCCCAATAATTTGTCTATTACAAACTTTGATTGCCTGCCCATTCCATCCGAACAGAAGAAAAAATAAATAAAAGGAGAAAGACAGAGAGAAAGAGAGGGAAAAAAAAAACTCAATCCTGACGGGCTAATAGAAGGACATGATTCTAATACGCTCCCGTCAGACCGGCCCGTATATGCAAAGTTGGGTAACGCACACTCTCCTCTGTCACTCGTGCCTCTTACGCTACCTGTTGAATCCAACACTGATCGCGAGCTAATATATACGGCCAGTGTTTGAAGGCTCTTCGAATCCCAGCACTAATACCCCACTGGACACTCTACACGATTGCCTAATCGCTGGCACTGATGAAGAGAGAGGGCGGTAGATAGGAAAGATATTCAAGAAAGGAAGGAATGAAGAAAGAAAAGAAGTAAAAAGAAGAGAGAGAGAGGGGAGAGAGAGAGAGGGAACATATTTATGACAGGGGAGAAGAGAAAGATGGAAACATAGGGAGAGATGAATAGCGAGAGAGAAATATATGATATATGAGAGAAGAGAAACATAGGAAAGATGTGAGAGATATGAAGAGACATGGAGATAGAGAGAAGTATATAACATACAGGAAGAGAAACATAGAAAAGATATGAAATATATGAAGAGAGATGAAGAGAGAGAAAAATGATTATGAGGAGAAAAAAATATGATATATGAGGAGAGAAGAGAAAGATAGAAAGGATGTGAAATATATGACAACAGATGAAAAGATAGAAAAACATGATATATGAGGATAGAAGAGAAAGATAGAAAAGATGTGAGAGAGAGAAGAAGTAAAAGAAATATATAAGAGATGAAGATAGAAGAGATAAGACATATATGGAGAAAGATGTGTAAAGAGAGACAATGACATGCATGTAGAAATACCACAGCAGAATTTCACTAACAAAATTTATCATTAACTTGGCGTGATTATGAGAGTGGACACCCCTCTCAGAAAAGAAGTTGGTGATTTCAACAATGTATGTGGTAATGTCACAAGTACATCATCTGATGTGTAAAAATTCTAGCAAGACATGAACTCTGAGATCTCAGATGGGAACAGGAGAAAAGAAAATATATCCTCATAGTAAAGTAACATGATGCAAAAATCGTGAAGAGAGCATATTCTAATTGGTAGTGTACCTGGCAAGGATATAACACAGGTTGTGTGGAGAAATATGAGAACAATAACGTGTCAAATCAATGTTTTAGTAATCAGTGTAAAATGTTGAGACCTTTGTTAAAACAAATACAAACAAAGATGTGCTCGGATTCAGAGGTATAATTGAATCAGGTGTAGAAAATGAAAAGAAAAGAAATCAAGACATCTTTAATATAAGTGGCTCAGGAAATGATGTCAAGAAAACAACATGATGCTGTGGTTTCTGCAGCAGGGAGGGGGGGGGGGGGCAATATATTCCTGTATCCATCTTTTTTCCCCTTTCCTGTACCCACAACTACCCCTTCAGCTATTGTTTTAAACTGCCTCCAGCTTGTAGTTACACCCTGTCTTTAACAAGCGATAATATCTGCACATTCCCAAAATACGGGTCGACTCTGTCATCGGACAGAAACTACCAACGATTTCCATGCGAACGGGGCAAAGGGAGCACGGGGTGCGCGGGGCTCTCTGGGATACCTCACTTGACACAGAGCGATCGCACTTTACTCCATACTCCCAAAAAAACTACCAAACATTTGATTGCGTAGAGGTTGATTTTGGAATGTCGGCAAGTAGTCCCCTGCCCTAGATATGGGGCGAAAAGTAGGCCAAAACGGACGTTTTATGGTCGTATATCTCGTTTCGCCTAGTCCCCAATTCAGTTTTACGAGGCTGTGTTTGGGGTGACAAAGCTCTCAAAAAGGTCAGCGCGAGGATGACAAATTAATTCCTTTGTCTGCTGTCCCAAGACGGGTTGCCAACAAAGAGCCCGGATGGAGAGGAATCGTTCAGCAGAATTCTGAGCTGTTCCAGTGCAGTCTCTGCAAGATAATGAAGGAAGACTTCGAACACAGACAGAATCTGAACTCAAAACTGTTGTTGGCATTGCAACCTGACCATGCAGACAAAAAAAGTAGAACTGGAACAATTTTCTCGCATTTTAAAAAAAGAAAAGAAGACATCAAATTGGAAGAATCTCTCTGAGTCCCAAGACCACAATGTGCAAATTGCAGACACCTGCTAAATACTCGAGAATTGTTCATGAGTGCAAGTGCAAGATTGCACTCTGGGCGCGGCACTTTTCTGCACCCCTCAGAGGGGCTAATTGCTACTCCCCTGCACCCCTTACTCATTCATGTCACTCCTCCCCAGCACTATAAGAAATACTCGCATGGTGCTCACTCGCTCGCTCGACCCATCCCCACCGATCCCCGCACCGGCTTTGGAATACCGGCATCACTCGGCAGCTCGTAACCGGGCGGGTGCATTAGCAGGGCGGGAGGGTCCTCCTGGATGCAAATTGTTCGTTACATAGAGCTGTTCAGGGCTTTGATGTCCAGGGTTAAGGCGGGTAAGACACTTGGGAGTCTGTTTTTTTTTTTCCTTTCCTCCTCCTCCTCCTTCTTCGTCTTCTTCTTGTTCCTCTCATAGTCGAATGTGTGTGTGTGTCTGTGTGTTTAAATTCATTAAAGGGACTGTATATTTTTAGTTGTGATGCGGGATTCAGATCTTAACTTTTTGCAAGATAATTAGAAACCACTTACGAAATATGAAAGACCGTGCAATTATAAGAGGAGTTCAAAGTTTACTTGATGATAAATCGGTTTTGAAATGGCCGAGATATCCAAAAACAAAGGAAAACAAAGAGGACCTAATAAAAGGTGGGACCCACCTTTTATCAGGACTTCCTTGTTTTATCATAATATATATATATGTATATATATATATATATATATATATATATATATATGTATATATACATACATATATATACAAATGTATCTCTGTTGTGTGATTTTTTTAATCCACTGACAGTGTGCATTCAAAAAATCCCTTTATTATCGATGTATGTAGTACATGCGTAATGTTTGCATGGTTGACAGTTCGTGTAAGTATAAATGTATATGTATTTGTACGCATCTAATGCTGAAGTAAGTCTACCTCTGATTGAAGTGGAATGAATTTCAGGTAGTGAAACTACGGACAAAGGTGGGCAGAGCCGAGATTTACAATGAAGATCATTAACAGCATACGAGTTGCAAACTTTGTTTCAGAGAAGTCTGATCATGAAGTATGTCATGAGGGAGGAAATTTCTATGGTGAATTCAGATGTGAAAAAATACATCTTTTTTAATAGAATAAATAACAAAATAATATGCAAATGAATGAAAACCCCCCAAATGAAATACAATATGAAATACAAAAAAAAAAATGTACACATAAACTATTGCACAAGTTGATGATTACCATGGAAATGGACAGATCCACTCTAAGGCTTGGCTTGAAAGTTGTGGACCCCTCACAGAGATCAGTCGAGGTGTTGACGGCACCGTGCATGACCCATAAATGTTGTTTAGGAGGAAGCAGGTTCTGGTCCTTTACTCCCCTAAACCTTAAAATTCTTCTTTTAACTTTAATCCTCCGCCTCGTTTGCAGTTAATGGGATGAGTTCTCGGTGGGGTTTGAAACGCTAACCTTCACTTAGCACCTCTTCCCTCCCTTCCTCAGTTGCTTCCACTCTCTCTCCTCACTCCCTTGTTCCATCTTCATTTCGAAGTCAAAGAGAAAAAGCGTTGGCAAACTCGAAAGGCGAGGCTTTCAGAACTTGGCAAGCTTGGCGAACTTGGCGATAATTCACCCCAGTCTTGGGTCATCACCTCTTCTCCACCCCTGTCGGAGGTTGACTCCCAATCTCTGCTCTCTCCCGCCCCCCTCCACCACCTTCCAAAGCATCCTCCACTCCAGAGCTTCCCATCTTTGAATAATGATGCATCACTTAGCCTTCCTTTCACCCTCCTTTGTGGATAGATTAGCTGGATTCACTGTTTTCAGGCCTATTTTTCCCCCCATAAATTACCCCCTTTATCCCTATCCCATCACTGTATTTCCCTTTTTCCTTCCTACACTCAAGCAAAAGTTTTGGAACCTAATTCAAGATGCGATTGCTGGGCTACTTGAGAACCATTGAAGACAACCACCTTAAGAAAACTGAGGAGATGAGCATTAATGGCCAGTAATTCTGTGAGAAATGGGGGCATTCAACTGAAAGCCGACTTGACTCTTTTGCGGTTTTTCGGTGAAAACGCAGCATTTGACCCCGCGTTGCCGACAGCGTCGTGTGTTCTTCGTTAAAAGGTGTGACATGGCGGCGGCTCCAGAGATACATTTATCTGTAAGATGAGAGACCGAAGACACCGCCAACACGTCTTCTTTTAGTCTCCATCCTTCACCTCAATGCCCTGTCTCACAACTATAGACATGTTTTTTAGCAAGAGCGGACCTTTAAATCACCTCCCCTCCACAAAAAAAAAAAAAAAAAAAAAAATGTCACGTTACCTTGCTCTTCAATTCCCAATTTGCTATCTCTCTGAAAATGAGTTAAGAACGGGCCGGGTCCCCGGTATACACGTCAAGCTCTTCAATCCTCTGCCCCTTGCATGCTGTTGTCATTTGTGAACCCTGCCATCAAACGAGGGCGCTTTGTTGCTATGGGACTTTACCCCGGCCCAATGATAGGCCTCCCCCAGCACCGCTCCGCCGTTTGTCAACAAATTTTCTCCCTCCATTAACAAGGGGTCAGAGTTGACAGGGCTGACAAGACGGGCAAAAACTCCCACACTTGACATATCTATATTTATCCTATTTCTCTTCTATCCATTTTACCCATTTGCCTCTACCATGGCTAGATGTTGTAGCAAGATCTCTGGATGCCACAAAAACAAGCAACGGTCACCCTTCAGCTATTCCGAGATGACAGATGAATTTTCCCTCCCCTCCCCCTCCCAACCACAAAGCATCAAACTTCAATTTTTGAAGGCCTCAAAAATCTGGTATATATTAGACTTCATTTCTACCATGTATGTTCTCAACAACAACAACGACAACAAAAACGCTACCAATAATGAAAGGCATTTCACAGTGATAACCAAGTTCTTTTTTATACTTCATCTTCTTCTAAGAGGACTTCTTTCTTTTTTACCCCATTTTAAACGATTCCCTACAAAAGTTCTTGGAATGCTGAAATATTGATGAAGAGCAAAGAATGTACACAATTTATCTTTTGTTTCTTCAATCTAGCAAAAACTATTAATGATTATGCTTTACTTGCCTAAAACAAGAGCTGTTTTTCTCTTGATCTATTTAGTCATTTCTCCCTCAGTATTCACTGAATGGTCACTGGCAAAACTTGCTTGAATCAACTGGCATAACGATATGACATATTGACTAGTTAATGACATAGTCAAATATCAAAAGCAAGCAAGCAACAACAAAAAAAAAAACAACATCAAAACACCATCAAAGTTTCCTTGGTTGGAAGTACACATTTCATGTAGAATTCAATTTGTTTCTATTAATTACACAACAGATTCTTCAGAATAAAACAAAAATAACTGATCATGATAGTTTATGATAAAATATGATCACTGCATTTGTCATCTTCTTTACCAAAGAATTATGTCAAGGCGATTGACGATACCTAAAAACGATGGCAGTGTGCCATTTCGATATCTCTTGGCATCGGAGAACAGTTAACACCTTGCTGATGGAACACCCATCACGTTACTGCAGAAACACCTATCCCTTGATAACGATGAAGAAAGGTGGTTTTAAAAAAAAAGTATTTCAAAAGGGGAAAAAAAATGCTCAAAATTGAGCTGACACTGAATGAAATACGTACCCTTATGCTGCCCCGATCGAGATAACAATGTCAGAGTGCCCGTGATCTTTTGTCTTATCTCGGATGGAATGAAGACGTTCCCCATAAATCGCTTGAGATTTGTACCTTTTTCCCTTCTCAACTTCCACGCCGAAATGAAATGCATCTTCTCCGTGGCTTGAACTTTTCTTTTCTTTTTCTATTTTACACACCCATCGACCTAAATTTTCACTTAACATTCTATGAGAATTTACTCCAGAATTCATTCTTCACAATCATCCATAGGTCATCTGTCTTTCTCTCTCTCTCTCTTTTTTCTTCCAAGTTTCAACCCAAATCGCCCCAGAAAATTGGTAAGAATAATGGTTGATAACAGGGCATATGCTAATCTCCGGGGTTGGGATCTGTTGGAAATGCAGCCTAGATACAATTTTCTTTCACGCTGCAAACTGCAAAGGGAGGGAGTCTCAACACCGACCGTAACGGGAGGTACTGCATTACATCCGATGAAATCTTTCTGGAATCTGACGAGAATTATGTCTGAAGCCCCCATCTCTGATATATAAAACTTTGGGGGACCGATGGTTTTTTTTTGTCTCTTGTTGTGGGCAAATTCGAGTAACCAGTGCAAGGGAACTGAAATCCGCCCTAGTAATAGCACTTTTCGGGTAGAATAGATGACTTAAGGAGGATTTTTTGCCTTTGACTAGAACACAGCATTTGTCAATTCTCATGGGGTGTTGCTGAAAAAGTGGAGGGGTAAAAATGTGTTTTTTTATTGTTTTTTTTAATACTTTGCTCACTCAATTTTTCAACAAAATATAGGGCAATGTAACAAGACATAAGAATTTTACCATACTGCCAAATATCTCAGTTCTCTCTTTCTTTCTCTCTCTCACACACAAGACAAAAAAAACCCCAAACATTCATGACTGTTAATCCATACAATTATGCTAATATTTAGTTAAATTTTGTTATATTTGATCAAAAATGGAATGCAGAAACAAAACTGAACTGAGCTGAACTGTTCAGTTCAGCTCAGTTCAGTTTTGTTTGAGTGCTGATTGGCACAGACAACCCTAGAACATTATGCTCACTGTCCAAGGTCCCTGAAACATAAGGATTACTTCTTGCATGCTCCCTACTGTGTTTACCTGTGCAGAGAGACAATATGCTCTTATGTCATTTTTGAGCCCGTTTGCATAATTTAGCACGATAGCCTTTTCTCCCAAAATTCAAGTTGACTCAAGGTATTACATAATCTTCATTCATTCACACGATGGTATAACTAAAGTATGAAAGTGTGACAAAACACTTGGAGGTTGTATTCTCCACCTAACGCGTCATAGTCAGCAAATCAAAATTAAAGGGATGATACAGCTTTAATGTAATACACTGAGTTTTTTTGGGAGGCAGTTGACAAGATACCAGACAGGAGTAATGTGACGGCCGTGATGATAGTGATGACAATCCCACTATCAAAGTTCGCTGATGGTGATGAAATTGTTCTTATCTTAGAGAGCTACCACTGACTCAGAGCAGGGTGTGGTACAATGCTTCTCTTTTTATTATGCCAGTGTGAAAATATTCACAACTCTCACAGCAGAGAAGGAGATATGATCATCTGAAGGCCCGGAGATGTTTTCTTTTTCCTTCCATCAGTTAAAATCAGAGATGAGAGTCTTCGTTTTTGGAGACTTCATCCATCTCACTCCCAAGAAGAAGTCTGACTTTTCGTTCTCTCCGTCTCATCCTCCACCTCCACCTCCTCCTCCTCCTCCTCCTCTTCATTTGTCTTGGTAGCAAAAGGGAGATTCCACAGTCACAGATAAACACCTACAATAACATCAATGCTCCTCTCGCTGGCCTTAAGGTGGCAGGGAGCAGACCTTGTGCATGAGGGGTGCAATAATGCCCCCCTGCCGGTCACAGCGGGGCACCCCACCGGGCCTTTCCCACCAAAACCAGGGCTCCCAGACACCCAAGTCAGGGGTGGGCCTGACAGTTTTTAAGGATGAAACGAAAATATGCGTTAGGAAGACTTAAGGTACTCTTTTTTTTTCTCTCTCTCCCTCTATTTGAAGCGATAATTTCTGGATGATAATTGGGAGTGTCGGAAAATGTGGGGCAAGAAGGGCTGGATTAGACTCTGTCAATAAACGGGCCAATGTTTTGAAAAGTTGCAGAATGCAAAGCAGGAGAGCAAAGTGTAATGAACTCTGAAGTTTGATGACGGCTCAATCATCATTCTAATGATGTAGGACTGATAGGAACACATGAAGGGTTTAAATGCAAAAACAGATATATACATATTCATCAATTTGACATATTTGAGATTTAATCTGCTTGAAAACAGAATAAAATAATTACAATATATGTAATAATTTTAATAATATCTTTAAAAAAATCTTATGTAACATGTGCAGTGCATTTGACGACATGACTTTTCACCCCCCCCAAAAAAAAAAAAAAATGGAAAATTACATCTATTCTAATTGTAATGAAATTTTCTCTTTTCATGGAAATCATAAAGGAAATATTTATGTATATCCATGAAATAATTTGAATGATTATGCCACAGTTCTCAAGGAAGGGGGCGGGAGTTTAACAGTTGGTAAGTTCTTAAACCTTCAAAGCAAAAAAGAATGGTTCTCCTCATATTGTACCATATACAGCAATGCGAGAGTTGTGCATAGATGACCCTGTAATCTCATCTACTTGCAACTGTGATTGAGCCTGGTATTACTGGCTTGTCAGAAAATACATGAAATGCAAAATTTGCCTGTACCTTTTATTGGATCTTACCAAAAGCATAATTTGCATTTTTCTGTTTGACTTCATTCTTTTTCTCAATGTCACATTGAGCAATGTTGTGTTTCCCCTTTAAAAACCAAACCTAATTGCAAGTTCTCTACAAGTTAATCAAAAGAGAGAGAGGGAAAAAATACAGTTCTCTAATGATGAAGCCAATATGTTAAACACATCAGATTGTAATTACCCATTCCACACAATGAAATGAACTTCTTCCAGTCGTTTTACTGCCAATCAAAATTTCATTTGTTCCATGAACACTGCATTCAGCATCCCCGTGACACTGGCCACAATTTATGATTCATTCGAAAAACCAATTGCTACAACCATAAGAAAGAAAAACACCCTCCCCATCATCCCCCCCCCCCCCACACACACACACTGCCAAATGTGAGAAGAGGAACAAGAAGAAAACAACAGTGACAACTGAAGAATATGATGCGTTTCGCAGACAGCAGTGTTTTTATGCTCCAACTGTGTAACTAACAAGGCTGGAGCGAGGGTGGGATAAATGCTTTGTTCCGAGCCAACCAGCCGCGACTAATGGCCTCGCTGGGTGAATCCCCTTCAACCATTTTAATGACACTCCACGAGTGCGAGGGATACAAAAAAAAGAGGGAGCGGGGGAGGTAACCGTGACTACGACTGTACCTGGCTACCAGCATCTTCCAGTGGAGGACACTTGTGCGTCCAGCGAAAACCTGTCACCCCCCCTGCCCCTGGCAAGAGTGGTTACCAGTTTCAGGAAACAGCTTTATATACAGTATATATTGAGATTGGTATTATATTCCTCTCATATGCTGCACTCCTTGATGAACATTGGGTAAAAGAATTTAGTGATTCTTCATCTTTTTTTTTGGGGGGGGGGAGGAATATATTACAAGATATGAGTACAAGTTGTATGGATATGAGTTGGCTCATTTGTGAATGTGTCACTCCTCATTCATTGAAAGATATAAGTTACACCCAACTTGGAGACATACATGTAGATTTAATGCATTTTACAACATGATACAATACCATACAATATGATACAACATGATATGATACGATACAAGACAATTAATGTTTAATGTGCCCTTCCCATGAGTTTTAAAGTGCTTATAAAAACACAGAAATGGAGCATTTAGAAATGCAATTCAGAACAAGAAATGGAAACATGGAACAATGGAATAAATTGAATACATACGTATGGACTATTTGAAACCAAATGGGCTAATTCTAAAAGCAGTATGATACACAGCATTCACAAGATAATCATTGCGCTTGTCAGAACATGAACTTTTTAGAGATCCCCCTACAGGATCCCGCAGACTTGCCAACTCTGGTATTGATATATAAAGTTTTAAAGGGACTGTACAGTACTGGTTGAGGTAGGGATTCATGTTTTGAACATTCCTAAGTGAGATAATGAAAAGCCTCTTATGAAATATGAAAGAGCATGTAATTTTAAGAAGGATTCAACATTTATTTGATGAAAATTGGTTTTCAAATGGTTGAGATATCCAAAAAAGTGTTAATAATAAAAGGCGACATGCCACAACTTTATTAGGATCTCTTTGTTTCACCTTGTTTTTGGATATCTCAGCCATTTCAAAACCGATTTTCATCAAATAAACTTTTAATACCCCTTAGAACTGCATGCTCTTTGACATCTCATAGAGTGATTTCTGAATATCTCGCAAAACGTTAAAAGCTAAATATTCACCTCGACCAGAACTGTACACACCCTTTAAAGAGACTAGGAAAACACCCAAACAAAAGCAGAAAACTTGTTTAATTGTTTCCAAGGCCAAAGGTCTCAACATATGGCTTCACTAGCTAATGCACAAATTCGAACACCATGTACATCCTAGCCATAGCAGGCAAATCTGGGAGGTTCGACTTTAGGAAGCTGTCTCCTGTCCCCACAGCTCTCGGCTGCTGGCAACGACCAAGGTCCCATGCACCCGACAGAGAATCTACAGCAATGACAAGCTTATAGATTTCTGGGTGACGCTTTTATCTAAACATCCATTTTTATCACCCCCACCCGGAAAGGACCAACAAACGAAGTGGGAGCACTCTCTCTCCATCTGTTACCGAGCTCGCGTTCGGAGGAGAGTTGTACGTGCGAGCCCCCGAGATGCGTGGATCACGTACGCTCCTTCACAGTCTAGCGACACCATCTCATCCCCGGCTTGCAGGGATCTCAATGCAGCTCCATCCCCCTGCATGCACCCGCCCCGCCGCCCTCTACAAGCTAACTCGCCCCCATCATCGGCAGATGGCGAGCTGATGGCATTCGCAGATGTGCCCAGCCACCGATCTATAGCCCCCCACGCGATTTGGTGCCGTGCACCCCTAATCAGCCATTGCCGTACCCCCCTCCGACTCAATCGGACTGCACAGTCCACACGAGTGTTCTCTTCTGCCTTGATAATTACTATATTTTCACAATTTTTCTATTGGAGATGACGTACACTGTATACAAAGGAGAGATAGAAAATAGCAACAGTGATAGTAATTGATACTTCTAGAAGGTTTCATTGAGACATTTAATGCATCATTTACCAGTGGCTAGTTAACTACTGTCATGTTCTTTAGATATAATGAAGCTACACATGAATGCTGCAACAATAGACTTACTGTAGGAAGAAGCACAATTCATAATTGATATCTGCAAATCTTCAAACACCAACCAACAAACCTTTGCAGAATTCCCAAAGGATTCTCTCACTAATTAACAAGTGTTTAAATAAAGTTTAATTTTCTACCCCCCTCTCCTCCCCACAAAAAGTTTGGCCAAGTTTTTAACTGTCTCAAGGTTTCTCTTTGATGACATGAATAAAAAGAGAAGAAAGGATTGTACCTCACACGAGAACTAGGACAAAGTTATTACCCGTCTTTTGGCCACCAAATGATGCGATCAATTATGATGTCCTTTGATTTTTTCTACGCCATTAGTCACTCAGCTGCCACACTTAACCCATAATGTGCCCACGCACACAGCCATTATGAGCGATAACATTTTACTGGTGTTCGCCTAATTTCCTCTGTAATTTGGCTGTAATGAATGAACGAGGCAAGCCCACTAGCGTGTGACAATAAGACAATCTTACACAAACACTACTATAATAGAACAAACTAAGAATGGGGGGAGGAATATATGATTTCAGGCCATTGTTTTAAAATAGCTGTGTTGATCAATACAAAAAGCTCAGCACTATTTTACCTATCAAATCACTGAAATCATGAATAATATTTCAAAGATATTTTCACGCCACAAAATTTTTGCGTATTGGAGCTGACGGCCTTTTATGTGGTGTGACATTTTCATATGAATTGCCCCTGGCATTCAATGCATAATATGGTGCAGACAAGAATTTTCGCATTCATTCTAATTTCACGAGTCTTGGCTCTGGCAAAATTTGTGAAATTAAAATGCACACAAACATTTCTGATTTGACAGTATATGAACTCGTGAAATTAGTTACATACCCACATTCATCATTCGTCATTGCCACAATGAAAGAACAATGTGTCTTCAAACGCAATGGAGCACAGAGTCTTGTAAACAACAGCTAACCGTTGTACAAAATTAACGTGACACTAGCTAATTTTGTACAATAGAGGGCAGTAGCTACTTAAAGAGTCACACTTTAACCTGTTGAGGATGGACTGATTTTGCTTCAATGAACATTTCCCACATACACCTGCCCAAGTATACTAAGGGCTAGTCTTCAACGGGTTAAACGTGGGAGGAAAAGGGATAAATGGGCAATCGTCATAGACACAAATTACATAATTGCAGTATGAGGGGTGAGAATTCCCTAAGCAAAGGTGTTATGAAAGGAGAGAGGAAGAGACCATTTAACCCGTTGAGGACAAGCTGATTTTGCTAAAGTGCGCATTTCCCAAAGACACTTGCCCAGTATACTCGGGACTAGTCTTCAACAGGTTAAGATCTATATAAAGAGACAATGAACTGAACTAGGAGATATATGACAGGCTTTCGGTGGAGTCCAGAAAGAGAAGGAGAGAGATACAGAGAAACAAGAGTAATGAACTGATAAGAAGATACAAAGGTTATTGCAGACTTGCGAGCAACAAGAAACACATGCAAGGAGCATAAGAAAATTAGGGCAGTGGCAAACAGGGTGAAGAAGAAGGCAGCGTTTGTATCACGCAAAAGACCAAACATACTGAGAAAAAGGATAAGAGACAGGAGCAGCTAAGGATATAAAAGGATAGATAGATAGAAAGATAGATAGATACATGGGTAGAAAGGTGGACAGATATAAAAAATATATTGAGATATGAACACAGAGAGACATGTACATATATATACAAATACAATATATACTTATTATACTCAAAGAGAGATAGAAAAGAAGATCAAAAGATAGATACATATATAGAGAGATAGACAGAGACTGATGGATAGATAGAGAGAGAGAGATAAAATAGATAGATAGATAGATAGATAAATAGATAGATAGATAGATAGATAGATAAATAGATAGATAGATAGATAGATAGATAAATAGATAAATAGATAAATAGATAGATAGATAGATAGATAAATAGATAGATAAGATAGATAGATAGATAGATAGATAGATAGATAGATAGATAGATGGATGGATAGATAGACAGATAGATAGACAGATAGATAGATAGATAGATAGATAGATAGATAGAGAGATAGATAGATAGATAGATAGATAGATAGATAGATGGATACTGTAGATAGAGAAAATATGGGAGGAATGAGAGAGATGGAGAGAGAGAGACTGGGAGAGGAAAATTATGTCATAAAGAGGAGATTGTTTGGTGTCCCTGCAGAAATTGATGTCTTATCTCAGCTGGCCCGGTTGCAATTTTCACACTTTCAACCCGATACAGCATCCATTTAGAATTGCAATTCCTCCGAAAATGAATATTTTTACATCCATATTTACCAATTTGCATTGATGGGTGGGAAGGCGATGGTCACACTTCGGCGTGAAAAGGCATGAAATGTTCATGCCTCCCGAAATGATCTCTTCTCCATACGCACCCGGCGTACGGTTCCCAAACTAAGATGACGCGGAATTTCAAAGAAGTCATCTTGCAGCAGCAGCGGAGGGGCTGAAATTCGCACCGAGGAAGACATGAATATCATGGCATGGCTGATACACGAGATCTATTACAAAAGCCAGGAAATACACATGTTTGACCTGCTGGAACGGGATCGGGATTTGAATAAGCTCAAACTTTGCCGAGCAACAAGCCCGAGTTGCTCAAAAAACAAGTTTGAAGATGCATTTAACCAGGGAGGAGGACAAATAAAAATGCAAATGGTAGCTGTTAAATCTGCACAGTTCCAATATTAGCACTTTTAACTCCTTTTTCAGAACAATGCTCATGGAATAATGCAATTCGCGATGTTACTATCATTTATGTCATTGTTTACTTCCACGGATGTTGTGCATTGACCTAAATAATTAACAAGGACTACAGCCAATGTTCAAACCTGCTTGAAGGTCTTGAGTACTTGCCAAAATATATGCATGTACCAACAATCAAGAACAACAAATTTATGCCTGTTGATCTTATGCCTTTTGGCACGAAAGCACAAAGTGCATGCAGGTAAGACTGGAGACAGAGCTGTTGCCAAGCCATGGTATTCTTGACAATAGAATTAATACTTTCTCCGGATTATCGAGAGATTATATTTGAACACCTCATCTGGCATACCAATATAAGTGTTGTTCTTTCCTGCAATTTCATTGAGCCTTCTTGGGGGCTGCTGGTGCACTTTTTGTACATGGAGGTGGTAGCAGCGGAGAAGACATCGCAGCGATCAGAGCAAAGAGGCATAACTGGAAGACAGTCTTCAAGGAGATATTCAGAAACCATGAGCCATCGATCGCTTCTGATGCTAGCCATGCACGGCAGAGACTTAATACAAAGAGATCTAGTACACCAAAATACTAACAAACTTGGTTCTCATGTTCCCACTGAATCCCTACATTTTTGTATTCATCTTTACTCTCCTGGTCTATGAACGAACTGGATAAAGTGGTATATAGAGAAGGATCGCATCTCGACATTGGTCATGTGGGGTGACCACACCCAAGAGAACTGGGAGGAGGTAAGAATGTACCCCCCAGGCATCACTTTTCACAGCTCAGGGCACGGCAGGCATGAAGTTGGGGCTGACCTTGGATGTGGCATGTCCGAAACCAACCTCATGAATAAAATAACACCACAAACGCGACAGCAGATCATTTCCATCCGAGTGAAATTTCAATCAAGCGTTACTTGTCGATCCTTACACGCCTTGAAATTCCCTCATTGGCAAAAAAAAAAGAAAAAAGAGATGTAAAAATAATTAGGAAATAAAGCATTACAAGGGCATCTGATATTTCTGACTCCTGTCTCCATGGAGACCATCTGCCCCGTCCCAGAGGGGTAAAACATTTCAATCTATATTTCATGAAGAAATGAAGAACATCTGTCAAGACATCATACAGAGGTGGAAGAAGCTTGATGCATAAATGACTCTTAGATGAGGAGGTATCTGATCTTTAGACGGATCTTAAATCGAAAAAGAAAAAAAAAATATGCAAAATATAGCCCGGCTATGAACGCATTCAATGCCAAGGGCACCAACGACAGGTGGGACGGACAAATTCGTCGGAGGTTGATACCAAAGGTCTTTAGAGATTGCGATTTGAGAGCGCTCTGGGGAATGGTGATAACATATGTTCACACTACCCTTTGGTCGGCAATTTGCCTGGTGGAGGGGCAGGGAGGGCAGAGTGGTGATCGGATGAAGAATCAAGGGATGCAATGGCATCTTGCCTCCATCCTTTCCTCGTTCGTTAAAATACACCTGAATAGAGAGACGCTACTGGTCCCAAGCAACCCCCCGAAATATCTAGTGTTTCCAATTCTTGTGAGAAATCACCAGGAACCGTTAATTTCCTCGCTAAGATGTCGAGGAGCGTCGGCGATATACACTGGAGATTGAGACGGATCCGTCCTTTTCTCGGTGGCCGGTGGCTGGTGCATCCCAAGCTCGCGTCCTCCCGCTGCATTCTCCGTCTTCACTTTCCGATTGAAATTATTCAGGATCAATAGGCAAAGGTGGACTAGAAGAGCTGGGATGGCAAGCACCACCATACTAAATTCATAAAGTGAACAGGAAACGAAAAGGGAATACACATTCTCCACATCTCTGTGCATTTAATTAATTGGGTTTCTTCTTTGGGGTAGCACACCGTTCTTCTCATGCACGATTGCCAGCTGAGTAACAGAAGGGCATTCAAAGTGTTCAGGGTTCAGTGACCTTCTGCCTCTTACTAATTGATCCTCTTCTTTCTTTCCTTCTCTGAACTGTAGGCAATCTTTATGCGGCAAATTTTTCCTCTTCTGCGTTAGCACATTAACTTTGAAACTTCATCTATTGTTTGACGCGGAAGATAATTTGACAGTTTACTGGCATCAGTGATTTGCGAGTCTGAAGACTTATGCCGGTAGGGCTTCAGAAATTTGATGAGGATAATGATAACGATGATCTCTATTTACAAAGCGTGTCTCTTTCAGCACTAACACTGGTCTCAATTCCAGTAAGACTGCCATTACATTGTACTTTTACTGGAGCATTGCCAGATATAGCCCTCGATCTTTGGGCATTGGTTAAGAGGGGCACTGTGGATAACACATCTTTGGCAGATGTGTACACACCAAGCATTATTTGAACTAAGGGCCTAATTTTTAAGAGTCTGAAACAATATCCATCACACCACACTGGTGTCACTGCATCAAATTCAAAGCAAAGAGCTCTTGCACTAAAAAATGTTGTATCTGCCAGGATTTCAAACACCTTCGACTGTATGCAAGGAGCAAATGAACTCCGAAATGCTAGGGACCCATAGTATCACTCGCTCTGATCTGTTGCCACAACACGGCAGCTCTGAATGGAGGCATCTGCAAGAATGCCATTTTCTGTCAGGAAAATGGGCGACGTAAGAAACAAACCAAGAGTCATTGATAACAAACACAGGCAGAACAAACTTAAAAACACGCAAAAATATTAACTCTGATCAACAATATGCTTCCGCCGTGCACACATACATTTCTCTGTTCAGTCCAGGACTCCACAATAGCAAATTTAACCAACTTGCAAAATTGGCGGGAAGTCTCAATTCACGGAAAACCAGACTTGCTAAATATATGGAGTAAAACAGCACTTGAAGAAAGGGAGAGGGGCAGGAGGGGGATACAGAAGGGTAAAAGATGCAAACCTCACAGAAAGAGGAAGTAGAAAGGGAAGAACAAGAAGAAGCAGACGAATAAAGGAGAAAAAGAGGACATATACTGAGGAGGAGGAGGAGGAGGAGAAGGTTGAGAAAAAGAAGAAAAAGAAGAAGAAGAAGAAGAAAGAGTAGAGAAAGAAGATGATGAAGAAGAAGAAGAAGAAGAAGAAGAAGAAGAAGAAGTAGAAAAAGAAGATGAAGAAGATGAAGAAGAAGAGGAAGAAGAAGAAGAAGAAGAAGAAGAAGAAGAAGAAGAAGAAGGAGAAGAAGAAGAAGAAGAAGAAGAAGAAGAAGAAGATGATGAAGAAGAAGAAATGGAGGAATATAAAAAAAAAAGATGCGGGCTGCTGGGATGAGAAATGTTTCGTCAATCCCGTGGATGATCCGGGCTGTAAGTTGCAGCCTTGGTCTCAGTGAAAAGTGGGGCTAAACCAGCTTCACCTCCAAAGCTGTGGGTTATTCCAACATCATCTGATCTGATTTATATCGGGGAAATCTGGTTTTGCTTGGAATTTCTCCTCTCTTCTTTTCCATGCCTCTTCTTGTATAGTTTTTTTCTTTGAGGGGGGGGGGGGGGTGGGTGGGAAGGGTTTGGTAGGGTGACGCAGATGAGACTGGTGTAGTAGTCCACAAAAAAATCCAAAACCAAAAAGAAATTTTCTCTCCATGTTTTAAAGCAACCAGTAGCAAAATTATGACCATTAAGGCATTCAGATATTATAATTGCATTGTTGTTGTAAGACTGTAAACAAACGAATGATATACTGACATCGCTTGGAAACAATCTATTCAACTTGGCATAATGATCGTCGTAAAGTGTACGCTCAGTTTTATCCTTTAACTATACACTGCTCACATTTACGGTGCAGACAGAATATTCCCTATACATGATTTGTTCTTTTTTTCATGACAACTTCCCATTACTGCAAGTATCATCTTCACTATCATCTCAATTTCTGTTTGCTTTGAAAACAACAACAAACGGATGAATATTTGCCAGTATCAACATTCCTCGAAAAGTTCAAAGGGCAAATATAAATGCATCCATTCATAAGTCACACTTATTCTAAGGCATAAACCAAGTGACCTTTATAAAAAAAAACAGATTAATGTTGTTCATTAAACCATTCCTTGTAAGATTATGAAATGCCCATAGATTTTGTTCAAAACCAAGCATGTTTCTGCAGCCAATGGTTTAATTGAATCTAAATCACAATCAATATACAGGGACAGAATCATTTTCATGGGTAAAAGATTGTTTAATATGTACTTAATCAAGTTGGAATTTGCCTCCATTAATTTAGGTAAGCCCACAACCTGTAAGCCTGGGTGATAACATTTGATATTAAACGAGGGAGATATTGCTGCAAAGCATATGCACACTTGTATAATACAGAGTTCCCCATAGAACTGTTTATCCAGAGCACACTCGAAGTCCTAACGAGTTCATTAAATAAGTTCATCAGGAACTTTGGCATCATGTGAGGTCATGTAAGGTCATGCGAGGTCATAGGTCATCCGAGGTCATAGGTCATCCGATATCATGTGACATACTCTTCTCTAGCTCTGAACATTGACATTTTTTTTTTTTCATGGGTGATCAGTTATTGCCCCCTGTACACCATTTGTGACCCGCGACAACGGTTTCAGGCAAAAGTCGGGCATTTTTCAAATTCATTTTTTCACTGAATCACATTGCCCATTTCCTAAGCTGCGCATTGATATAAGACACTTGTATTCTTTGGCACCATAAGTTGGCATGGAAAGCGAAATAAAATGCACTTTCTAAGTTGTTAGCCTGACAAAATTGCGAGAAAACCGGCTTTGAAGTTTCACCTCTTACTCAAAGACCATGTCCGAGCGGCGATGCGAGGTGAGAATCACCCATCCGTACGATGGTGCCAATCGATGTTAAGCTCCGCCTCTAGCAACCACATCGCCTTCTGATTGGCTCACTGAGAGAGTCAAATTTCCCGGGCACCCTTCCTCGTAGCTCAGCGTATGGAGCCGAAAAACAATGCGGTTTGCTCGGGTTTGTTTTGCCAGTACGTCTTTCAAGATGGCGGATACGATAATTGCACGTATTGTGTACATTGTGTATGGTATACGCATTACGCAATGGCATCCACACGCCATGACCATGTGCATGTAACAGGAGCGGGTGGCGAATCCACACATTTACAAATGGCGTTTTCATTGTTGTTGATTTGACTTTATCATTGACGACCCTTTTGAAGGCAGAAAAATGCTAGTGCTGGCAAGGGTCATGATTCCTGTTTGTTTTGCTTTTACAAGCCGTGCATATGTTGCCTTGTTCGGTGGTGTTGATTATATCAAAACAAACAAACAAACACGTACGACTCGTTTGGTGCGATCTTGATGTGTAGTATTTGAATATAACTGGTTACATGTGACCTTTCCTTTCCTCTCATCATCCTTCCCTTGAGTCAGTCTGCTGTCATCATTCTTACTACATGTACAAGTAGACTATTTTTTTTTCTTTTCACATGATTATGTTGTGCAACATGATTTTTGTTTCACTTCCGTTGTCGAACAATGCCGTAGAATAGTTTGGATGGAAAGCCAAACGAAGAGCACGCACTACAGAGTGAGCGTATAAGCCACTATAACAAGAACAATGGAGCATGTAATCATGCACGCGTGGACAAAGCATTCCCAAAACGCTGCAACTGGTGTCTCCGAAGGCCGAATTATGTAAATGTGTGCTACGCACCAGCCAATCGCATGCGAGACTCTGTGCCGTAGCAACGCTGGGGATATTGGCGCGGCGTTCGAAAGAAGCTCGAAACTGACGAGTGTGATCCAACATAGGGTGCTTAAAATTCCATTTTCGATAGGAAAAACGTAGTCTTATGCTATGAAATTTAGTGTAGATGTAGAAAACATATCAAAGATTCGATTTCTGCAAAAAACCCAAATCGACAAAAATAATGGTAAAGATCTTTGTACCCTGCCTAGGAGGGAATTTGCTCTTGCGACTTTTGCCTGAAACCGTTGTCGCGGGTCACATTTTCACAACATAGGATAAAGTTCAAAAGTGAAAATCAGATGGCATAAATATACACTGGACAGGGCAAAGACTGCATATGTTTGTGGAAAGTATGTTTCACTGTCTAAGAATCAGAAACATTAAAAAGACTAGCATCTGCACTGCTGTAATATTAAAGCAGCTCCCATGATAAATACTGGAGTACCTGTAAATGATCAGTACATTTGTATTTTTGCATATAATTACGTCAAATGGTGAGAAATGTTTCGCATTTCAGCCCTTAGGCGGCAAGAAATTGATGTTATAGACCCATTCAAATCTATGTTGGAACTCACCTTTTTGATAATTGTTAAATATGATACTGCTATAATATGTCAGAATCTTATATTCATACTTATATATACACCTACATGTATACATTGTCATGTGTAGATACTACATGTATCTATCTATGGTATTATGCATTCCAAACAACTGAATGTAATTATTATTATCATTATCACCATTTAAAATGACATAAACAAATCTCTATTACAGAAAATACAGTTGTAGCAAGGTTACCTAGAAACACTGGTATATGAATGTAGAAATGTAATATGAAGATTTAAAAGGTGTATTATAAACAAGTAAAATGGCTAGATGAATTAATGGGTAAAGATGTACATTGTGTATTTTACTTTTACATGGCAGAAGAGAATGGTAGATGGTGTGTACCATGAGCGAGAGATAAAACCGAAAAGACTCGAGGAAAATCGATCAGAGGATCGTGAAGTGTAAGCCGAGAGCTAAAGCGCGAGATGCGCATCTGAAAAAGGGGGAGAGAGAGATGGAATGTGTGCATGTGTGTGTGTGTGAGTGCACAAAAGCGAGAAATTGATGGAGCGAAAAGATTAGCATTAAAGAGCGGAAGAGACAAAAAGTGCTTAGGGGATGGGAATTTTTTTCTCTCTTTTTTTAAAGATGAAGCGAGCTCGATGAAATGAAAGCTGCATTTCTCAAAGACAAGGGGGAGATGGAAGAAGATCACAAGAGGCCAAGGAAAGGGGGATAGTTATCCCGATGAGGATATAAAGAGGAAAGGAAGAGAGGAAAGGAGGGAGAAGATGAGTATGGGGTGGAGGGGAGAGAAGAGTGGAAGAGTAGGGCAAACTCCGGTGGAAGCAGGATCACGGGCAATTGATTGATTCCACGGCAACAGGTGCTGGCGTCACGTTTGATCTACCGCTGGGCTTTGCGGAGGAACGTGGCAGGGATCGGGGGGAAAGCACTGAACCCTGGGCTGGGAGAGGGTGCTTATTATAGAGTTTATCGAGGGAGAGATGGAGGGAAATGAAGGGGGGAAGAGTATACGGCAGATACTGGCCAATTCTCACTCATGGCAATGACTGTCATTGATGGGGGCATAATACCCACTACATCTTTTTCTCGGCAAATCTAGCAATGATCATTAAAGACAACGAGACCGGCCTTGGCTCCAAGAATGAAGGGCAGCCAAAATGCACAAATTTCAGGGTTCTATTCGATGATGTTTCATCAGCAGCCCTTTTGAGGAAGCGACGCAAAGCTGTTTCACGGGGAGAATGACTCATGTGAAGCACAGAGTGAAATTTCATACTTCGTCACACACAGAGATCTGAATGTCGCAAAATTGTAGCAGACCTGACTGTTATGCGTAATGCTACAGAAATCTCGATGTCAGGTTAGATTGATGGATATTGGGATGTGTAACATCATTGCATAGGTAAAATGCACATGGTGTGGGTAACCTTTAGGATACGTAAATACTGCTTGCAAAGGCACACACGAGATATCCAACAATCACACTGGGTTTGAGAGTTTGATATCCTGTGTATTATCTCAGTGCATTCAACCCTTACGAAAATATGGTCATGACTAATAAGAACTAAACTTTAATAACCACTGCTAAAGGCAGAGAATTACATTATTGTAATGTTAACTCATGTCAATACCTGAAAATTTGTCTGACCACTGACTACTTGGATCGAGGAAGAAAATAGAACAGTACTCGCAGTAAATATTTTTGTTGTTTATGTCAACAAAGGAGAATTAAACAGCTGGCAACATACAGAAATAAACTCAACAATGTTTCAAGTTTAGTTTGAAAGCAAGAAGTGAACTTGGAGAAGAAAAGTGGGGAAGGAATGCAAAGGTAGAGGGTTTAGTAAAGGAGTAACAGAAGAGTTTTCATGAGTGGTGCCTCTTGCACAGGTGGCAGAGAAAGAGAGAGAGAGAAAAAAAAATGTTTGTCTACCTCTGGGTTCAAACTTGGTTCATTGCTGGTTGCGATGTGGCTGCTTCCCTCCCCCACAATGTATCCCCTTCCTCTTCTTCCTCTTCCTCCTCCCCTTCCTCCTCCTCCTCCTCCTCCTCTTCCTCCTCCTCCTGTTCAATGCTACCACCAATGCCATCATCGCCCACCACTTCCACTAGCACTGCCACCACCACCACCACCACCACCACCATCATCATCATCACTATCACCATCATCACCACCATCAACACCGTCATCATATCATCATCATCGCCATCATCACCATCATCATAAGCACCATCATCATCACCACCATCACCACTATCACCACCATCATCATCATCATGATCACCATCAACACCACCATTACCATCATTACCATCATCATCACCATCATTATCACCATCATCACAATCATCACCATCATCATCACATTCATTGCCCAGCAGATGCCTGCCCCGAAGCACACAAGATGACAACTTCTTCTCCAAATCTGCTATCATTGTAGTCCGCGCACATATTTTTCCCCTCAGTGTCTTTCGGAGAGGAAAATAAATTCCAGAAAAAAAGGCGAAGAAGAAGAAGAAAATCGACCTCACTCAACAAACTTTGCACTAGAAATCTGCTACCGCGATCCATTCATTGCCAGGGGCCATTCTGGGCCTTCAGCTGTAGTAAGTAATGCATGGACAGAATTCACAATTTCTCTGAATCCTGTTTGGGGGGGGGGGGCATCTGGATGGAAAGAAAGGGGGGAAAAGATGCCCTGCATGGTATTGACTGCTTTCGGCACTGCTTCCTCACTCTACACTGCTCTGTCCGCCAGCCTAGAGCAAAACTGGCATTTGGTTGCCGATGACGTCGGGTTATTAAAGCTCCATGTATTTTTTTCTCTTTTTGGAGCGTTCTGAGGATTGAAGAGGATCTGCACCTCTTTACCGGTAGCTTGCTTGACTTGTTGTGACACTGGAAAACTAAACGGATACAACTGTACCTCACATCAGAGCATATTAATTAAACAATAAAGTACCCTTTGCAGGCATTGACTGCAGTACAACTGTCACCACATTGCGATGAGGCAATGAGTGGACTACAAACTACAGGCATTTCATATTTCTGGTTTCCATAGCAACAGATCAGGGTTGTGATGACAGAGCAGAGCTGCCAACTTTTGTAAAAGCCTTTCAGTACTTCGATGGTTGAAAATCAGTAATTTGCACCTTTTTTGAGTGAAAATCAGTAATCCTCAACAGTGTAATAGAATATATCACAGACAATGATTTCTAAAATCAGTAATTTGATTGTAACCATCAGTATTCTTTTCCAATTTCAGTAGAAATTACTGAAAATCAGTACTAGTTGGCAGCTCTGACAGAGGGGGCAGGCACGAGCTCACCCATACAATATTCTGAGCTCAGTAATATCCAGTATTATATGGCACAAAAAAATCCCAACAACTTCAAATATGAATGAGTATTGTCATAAGACCAAAAATCATTGCTTATTTGAACAGTTCAACAAACAGAATTCATAGAGATTAACAAAGATATAAATAGAACAAGGTTGATATATTTTACTCCTCTTGGAGGAAATTTAAAAGGCAATGAACTGATAAAAGTGAAGCATGATAAAATGAATGTACAGTATAAACAGCATCATGTAAATTGTAAATGACATAGTTGCACATGCTTCTGAGTCGACGAATCAAGAGAGCATACAACCATATATGTATATTGTGCATAAAAGTGTACCATAACAGCTACCACTCCCTACTTTCTTTTCCCACCTAACCTGGTGGTGCTCTCAGCAAACCAGTCTCTGAATGATTCTAATGTGACAGAAATGAAAGTACTATCAATTTAGAAATTGGGGGGAAATGATGAGGTATATGTAGTGGAGGGAGCTATCGATTAAGGTGGAGGCTTTATGAGATGAGAGAAACAATGGGGGACGCTTCAGAGACGGACGACAGAAGCTGGAAACTGGAAAAGCAGGGGGAAAGTTCCTGGATACCGGCTGAGCGAAAAGGCTGCGAACTCCCTTGAACGCTGACTGAGACTTAAATTTCATTACTACATCTCCTCATGAAGCATGTCATCGACCGTTGAAAGGTTGCGATCGGAAAGGAAAAAAAAATGATGGGAATGATTACCTCAACATGAGAGAGAATGGGGGAGATAGAGAGAGAGAGAGAGAGAGAGAGAGAGACTGTTGCAGAAGTAGGGTACAGGTGGGATGGGGGAAGGGGGGGGGGGAGGGGGGGACCACAGACAGGGAGACATACTGGTAGACAGACAGCCAGACCGACAGACAGCCAGACAACACATCAAACAGAGATCCATGGCAGAAAACAAAACAACTAACTGCAGAATCGTCAAAATGACAGTAACTTTCATCACATAGCTTGTGCTGAGTTGTCAAAGCAAGCAATCATCGCAGCACTTTTTTTTTTTTGCAGCAGAAGAAACGCACACCTGCCGGCAAACAATGCGTATAGGGAATCGCAGGTGACTTTCATGTCTGCGACAGCCCTCATCCAGGGTAAAAGACTAAAAAAGCACTGGTTTGATTGATACCAAGTTTACACTTTCAGGACTTAAGAAGTCAACTCGCTGAATAGTAACATGATGGGAAGGACTGAAACACAGGTGACTCTTGGAATACCCAAAAGGAAGCTTTTAGAAAGTAAAATGACCTTACAGTAAATTAGAAAGATGTGATGTAAGAATAGAGAGGTAAAGTAACCGACAAATAAACATACACAGATTAAACAAACTCCACCAATTGCACAGGAAACGCAGAGAAAATTCTACATTTTTTTAAAGACGGTATCAAATATCTGAGTTATTTGAGCTATGCAAGTTACTAAAGAGAGAGAGAGAAGAAAAAAAAACAGTAGCTCAAGTTACTGTTGATTATAGGGATGGGAAATGGAGTGAAACACATGAATATATGAAACATCGAAAGTGAGGTATATGAAAGAGAAATATAGAGACAAAGTAACATACAGAATGAAGAAAGAGTGAGAAACATGGAGAGATAATACACGAAAGCGAGAGAATAGCGCTGGAAAAGTAAGGTGGGCTTAGATAGAAAAGATGCCAGAGATAGATAGGAGAGATAGAACGAGAATGAGAGAAACAGACAGACGGAGAAAGAGATACAGAGGGAGAGAGAGAGAGAGAAAGAGTATTAAAGAAAGAGGAGAGGGAGAAAGTTTGTGAGGGATAGATCGACAGATGAATGGAAACACCTCTGGCTATTTTCATTCAAAATCTCCTCTGTTGTTGCGAGGCAAGTTCAGTTTGTGATTACAACCCTTGTCATTATTCCCTCCAATATTTGGGGGGAAAATTTCTCATAAATATTAGCCCTTGGGGGACATATGAGGGAAAGGAGATTGAGGAAGAAAAAAAAATCTTCCACCAGCATTTGACATTATTTGGCAGTAACAACATGACTCTTTCTACTCCTTTTGTTTTTTTTTATCTGGCACATCTTAGAAACTTTACATATAACAAAGTGTTGGTTAAGCCCTGTGCAACAGTGGTAAACAGCCGGTAGAATACGGCTAAGTCTGCAAGTTATTGCAGATTGAGCAGACGTTGTGGAATAAAAAAGTGATGGCAATGGTTCAGGAAGATCCACGCTTGAACCAAATTTGTTACCAACAATGAACTAATTTTCTGCCTATTTCCACTGCCTATATAAACTATGTTTAATATTCAGATGTTCAGTACCAAATGTGAATCACACTCCTTCTAAGAATATATTTTTTTAAGGTGCTCAAATTTCTGATACCTTTCAACTTTATTCATTTGCATTACCTCCAACATAATACTGCTGTATCACGATTGATCTCCATAGATTTTATTGTGACCCATACGAAGATATACTTCAGACACAGTTCCAAAAAGGGGAGAACTCAGATGAAATAAGCACAAGACTGCGACAACAGAATGTCAAAACACATCTCAAAGTAGCGTTTTAGACTGCCTTTTTCATCTTTCATACATGCCATATGATTGAAATACAAGACATCCCTGAGAAAAACAAAAACACAGCTTTGTTTACCATGACTGTACTCAGTGATGATATCCATACAAAATTCTTCTGGGAAACACACCTCTGTGTGCTGGTACTGAATTAAGTCGTAGAGCAGCACAGAACACAATTACATTCCCTGGGAACGTTTTTGACAAATCCGACCTGACAGCCTTCACCGAGAGATGATGATTTCGATGACAGATCTCTTTTCTGATCGGTTGCGTCAGAAGTGCACTTGTAACACACCACCGCTACCTAGTCCATCCTAACACTCTCGATTGGGGATGCTAAGTTCCCTCATCTGTACATCTCCCCCCCCCCCCCTTTTCATTGTCTATCCTAACAGCAACTGGTAGCGTGGGTGGGACTACACCCTTGAGCTTCAACTTTGGGCACGTCCTTGCACCATGAACCAACCGACATTCTTCCCTCTCCCCCCCCCCCCCCCTTTAAAAAAAAAAAAAAATCCACAAATTTGTTCCAGAGTGCACATTTACAATATATTATACACTCACATACAATCTGTTGGGAAAGAATAATGAGATTGGTCAGAAAATCCATCTTCAAATTGCTGGGGAAGGTCAGATCTACATGCATTCCTTTTTTTTGGGGGGGGGGAGGGATGTGGGTTACATGACAATGTGCAATTCTGCATAATGGGATTCGCCAATTAGGCTCTTAACCTGTTGAAGACTAGTCCCATAGTATACTCCGGCAGGTGTCTATGGGAAATGCATGTTATAAATGTAGCAAAATCAGCTCGTCCTCAACGGGTTAAGAACCAGAGCTAAGGAGGGTCATCCCATCCCAGTCTGACTAATCGTGAGCTTGTGTGAGACCAGACGAGCCATTTCTACCAGAATGATTTCTCTGTGTCTTGGTTGTCACATAGCTGTCTCAAATATTGTGCATACCATCAGACAAAAGTGGCTTACAGAAAATAGTAAAAACATACAAATGCATGGAGTAATGTTGGCCTTAACTAGTAAAAGAGACACCTCAATGTCATGATTGAGAAAGTTGAGTTAGATAAGTAGGTTGCAGGTCACGTCAAGTTTGACAAAAAAATAGAGGAGCAGAAAAGTGAGAAATTATGAGAGAAAGAATGCAGCCACTCTGTTCCACTTTCTTTTTTTTTTCGCGGGTGAGTTCTCGGTGTCAGATTTGACGGCGCTATCAAATCATCATCAACACTCATTCAGCCTTCCGTGGCCATCACCGACGGTTTCATCTCTCTTCTCATTCAGCCCACTTTCTTGTCACCGGAAAGAGTTTTGCCAACTTCGCTCCTGGCCTTTATCACTCCCGCATCTGTAGTTAGCTAATACTTTGTCATCATATTCCAACTGTCACCTTTGTCGCGGAGGTTTCTGGATTACCAAGTTCTTCTCCCATCATCTTGTGTCTCCAATTCTTTTTTTTTATAGATATTTTTGTCTTTATTCGAGATAGGGATGAGAGAGAGAGAGCGCTATGAGATTATTCCAGTGACGAGATGAAATTGGATAGGATGAATTGGGCTTGAATGAAGGATAACGTGATTCCCGATAGATGCTATAGATAAGACTGACAATTTTTTTTTTGCAGGTACCGTTTCTTTTATCATCTCCTTTACTCTGTCGGTGCGGCGAAATGGATGGAAAGGAAGACCCTCGACAAAAGTCCAAAGTTTTAAAATCGGGCGTGCGGAAGACCGAAATTATGAAGTCGCTGGAAATGTCATACGCACTCAAGGTTATAGGACCAGGTGATGGCTGGTCTCCTCTCCTATTACGGTGTCAATCAAAAAAAGACTCCAAATCTACCACTATCAATCTCCGTCTCCCAGTGGCATGGCAGGAAATATGTCAGGTACTCCGCTCTCTCTCTCTTCGTCCAAGTTGATGATACGGGGATGACTTGGTTGGTGAATAAGCCCACTTCCATGGAAACGAAAGTTTTTCTCAGCATTCTCTTCAACCATCCTCTCTCTATCTTATACGTAAGCTGACACTTTTGACATCCGCCGACACTTTAAACAAAAAGAATACATCTTTCTTTTTATCCTTAAAATTGAACATTCGATCTTTCATGTCTCTCCTATCTCTTTGAGTTTTTTTATTTTGTTTTATTTTGTTTTTCCACATATTCAAAGGCTCAATACATATTTAGATGGACTACCACCCCATCACCTGCAAGATCTAGTGCTTCCTCCACTAATCTGAAACATGCCGCCTCTGGTTCCACAAAGGGAATGGGTTAATAAACACTGCAAGCTCCAAAATAGATTTTCACCATCAGATAAATCATTTGAACACATTAAGCAAGAATCATTTCATTGAAGTATATTCAAATATATATATTTCATCTCCCTCTCTCTGGTTTATTCACATCCTCACTCGAATCAGTGTTACCTTTTCTCCTTCTGCTCAGCCTCCCAGGGTTTCCATCCCTAAATTTACCACCCCACGGAATACTACCAAAGTTTGTATCATAACAACGTCCGTTTGGCTCTCCTCTGTATATATTTCTATATTTCTCTCACTATCAATCAATTATTGTTACTTTTAACACCAAAAACTAGTCAATATTCCCCCATCTCTTCTTCATTCCCCTTTAGAATGTTTCCTCCCCGCATGAGATCTATTTCTGCTTGTCTATTTCTCTTACTTTCTATTCATCTCCTTCTTTCCCCTCATTCTCTATCTCTACCTCTTTATATCTTTTCCAAGCATATTCTTCTCCTTCTTCTCTTTTTTTTTTGTGGTCGTTTTAATAAGTGAGGAGTAAATGAAAACGCGGGGTGAATGACAGAAAAGCCTGTGTACGGGTCGCCCGAGGCAAGGAGTGTTAGATTGCGAGACATGGCACACACACACACATACACACAAACACACAGAGACGCACGTCTTGGTCTGTGCCGATGTACCCCTCAATTTGACAGATTTCTTGTTCTCTTTCACTTTCATCAGTATTTCTCCATCTCCTTCTCTCCCTCTCTCTTACTATATCTCCCTCCCTCTCTCTCTTTCATCTCTCTCTCTCTCTCTTTATATATTTCTCTTTTATATATATCTCACTCTCTTTCTATCTTTTTTCTGCTTTTGCCACCATACTGTGGTTATGAGACAAGGGTAAAAAAAAAATCCTATATTCTTTGAAGAAAAGCTCAATTGAATTGAAGGAAAGAGAGGTGAAGGCTTCCAGGAGAAAGAGAGAGAGAGAGAGGGAGGGAGACAGACAGACAGACAGACAGACAAACTGAGGGGGAGGTAAAAAAAAAAGAAGAGAAGAATTAGTGAATCTTGGGGATGGACATTGGCACCGTGGAAAGAAATGCATTCAAATGCAAATCGACCTGCACAGGATGCAAGATGCGAGCCATGGCGGCCCCACGCAGGACCTTGGGTCCGCCGTGTACGCTAGATACGAGAAGAAGTCAAGCAATGCTAGATTATCTTTTATGAAGAAATGAAAATGATAAAAAAAAGAACTTGGAATCCTGCTCTCGCATTGCTCTTGAAGCAAGAAATAATTTTGAGGCAGGTCATCCTCATCTTTGCCAAAATGTGACATCTTCAATTTCATCACCATCATCATCATCATCATCATCATCATCATCATCATCATCATCATCATCATCATCATCATCATCATCATCATCATCATCATGAATTTCATCCATGTCAATTATCATGCAGTACCCGCTGCCTGCTATAAGGATTAGAAACAGCACCGGTTGTCGGGTGGAAACTTTGTGGTCTCGTGGACAAGACACCTGTCCAGAGATCAGGAGGTCATAGGTTCAAATCCTGCCCGAGTATGTATGCCCGTGATTTCTTTTCTTCTCATGATTTCTAACGTGTTTCTTTAAAAGCACACAAATCAATGTAATGTGTGCTCTGAATTCAAACGACTGTGTTTTACTTTGTCGAATTAAGGAGATGTGGCACCTCTGCATCTCAACACACATCAATGACACAAGAGATGAACGACAGAAAAGTGGATTGAGACCTTACCTTGCCGAACCGCGTCGCATACGAGCCCGTTAACAGTGAATGGAAGATGATAATGGTTTCATCCAGGTCCCAGACAAACACTCTCTGTGAGGGAGGAGAGAGAATAGTTTTATGATAAGATTTCATTAGAAATGTTCTCCTTGAAGAACCATGATCGATTAGCCACACTGAATACAATTAATGGGACTGTGTCTGAAGGTACTGCACTTTGACAACGAGCAGGCTCAATACAAGGTGTACATGTAGAGGTAAGACATACTCTCTAGCAATAGAGTACTGAAGATGATGATGGCAACAGCATTCTGTAATAGCTTGGATTGGAACCAGGTGTGGGCTCAGTTAGCAACAATAGTGTTCACAGACCGGGTCAGGACCCTGTTTCATAAAGCCATTTGTAAAGTTATGCATGTCTTTACGAATGACTGGAATATGAAGTGTCAATATGTGTGCCCATTTTTTTTTTCATTGTGCTTTAACAAAGTATGACTGTATGTCAATATCTCCTCTACATTGGGGACAAAATACACTCTCAACTAAAAATGTGTGTTAACATGTAAGAATAATCATTATCATCTGCAAATTTCAACTTTAGCTATTGAAATTAACAATGATTAGAAAACCCACTTGGCTTGCCATAGTCCTGTCGTTCATGAAGTCGTGCGTAACTTTATGAACAGCTTTATGAAACAGGCCCAGGTGATGTTGTTTAGAGCCATTTTTCTAGGTGATGACTGGTTATGACATCATTCTTAGCCAACTCTATACCCATAGGCTTACCACATGAAATGTCTGGCTCCTCTAACCAGCGGTTTAAGGATTAACTAAAGTCAATTTCCAACTTGGTGCAATGTTTTAAATTGAAAGAAAAAGAGAGAAAGAAACATACACACAGTACCCTAGTCTTGCAAACATTCTCATTCATGCAAGAAGCAGAAATGCAGATCCTATAAATTACAAACAAAATAAAAATCTCTCAGAGTTAACAAATACATAGCTTAATCTGGTTGACTGCTGGATTACAATACATGCTGCGTTTACACATGGCTCACAGAACCACAACAGTTCCCTAAAAATTCTGTGGAGATTTCAGACTTTTGCAGCAAACAGTTTAATATCACAAAACTAAGTTCTGTCATACAGAGAACAAAAAGAACCGACCACTTTCTTCGGATAACTATGATTTGACTAAATCAACACGCAGACCCTCCATCAGTAAAAGAACAATACACAAAACCTGCAGCAGCACTAACAAACTTCATGTCGACGACTTCCAAATTTAAGTAAGCATTTGAAAGCAATCACTTGAATCATTATCTGGCAACTTTACATGCAAGCAATGAGAGGTTATTGCAAAGAATGGTTAGCATCTGATCTCGGGAGTAATTCGAACCAGCATATGTAATGAATGAGTAGATAACCAAATCCATAATCATATCACTCACTGTGTATCACCTGTTACTTACAAAAAAAAACAAAAGAACCACCAAAAAATGATGATTAAAGCTATCCCCGGTATCAGACATCCATATCCTTAATGGAATGTATCATATATGACATTATCTCTCTCTAACTTACCTGGAGAGATAAAGATAAAACAACACAAGCAGGTGTATTTATCATTTGGGTGTGTATTCAAACAGAATGAAGTGATTACCCACAGAGGCACTGATCATTCCGCTTGATAACATGTTAACATCAGCTTTAGATCAATACGGGAGGGGGGGGGGGGGGGGGGTGCGGGGCCCTCATGCCCCTTGTGTCCAATAAATTTACCCTTACTGTGCTTGAAAGCTTTTTTTACCTATGGGAATAGATGACTGAAAACTATCGAGAGAGTTTGAATGTAAAACATGTGAAGTGCTTTTTTTAATCATTTCAAAGCAAGTCCATTTATCAGAATAGAACAATATACAATGTAAAACCTTTCCAAGGTGACACGACATTTACTCCTGCAACAATTGCTCTGGTCTTACTTTCTCCAAGGACTTAGAGTTGGGGACAGGGTTGTGATAGGGTTTTAGGTTTAGCCTGATGTGAGGATTAGGATTAAACTGTTGAGGATGAGTCCCGAGTATACTCGGGCAATTGTCTATGGGAAACGCATGTTGTAGCAAAATCAGTCCGTCCTCAACGGGTTAAGGTTAGGGTTATGTTTGAGGGTAGGTTTTATGTTTGGCTTAGTGAGATATCATGGGAGCAATAATTGTCCCAGAGGCAAAGGTCAAGGAACCCCTTTCCAATGATAACTCACGTGTTGCATAAAAAGAAATATTGTTTATAAAGATAAGTTTAAAGATATCCCATAAATCTCATTACTGTCTTTGTTTTACAGCCTGTCTGACTGAAACATCCCAAATTGACAGGAATGAAGATCATTTTTTTGCAATCAAATTCTTCAAATGTATTATGATTAGAGATTACCTAATCCCCTAATCCCTACTGTGTCACCATATAGTCTTTGTGCTAGACTGAGACACATTGCTATACCTCAGAGTAGTCTTGCTGATTTCACAACAAGACCCAAGTTTGTATGCATTACTGAATGCTGAAGAAAAAGCTTAAAGGAGACCTCTGGATGATTTTCAGATTTTTACATTTGAACAACTATAAAGTAGTTATACTGAGGACAGAGTTTCAGAATTTATGTTAATTGGGATGAAGTAAAAGAATATTTTTAAGATTTAGAACGAATTGCAATGAATAAGGATGATGACATGGCAGAGTCACCATAGGAATGCATGAGTTGGGGCTCAAGGAAACAGAACAAAAGAAGAAGGCATGCATAGATTATACACAGGTGAACTTGCAAGCAAGCAGTATTGTAATGGAATTACACTGCTACATTTCTGAAATATGTGAACCTCCTATGTCATCATCCTTGTTCAGTGTAATTTGTTTAAGGTTTTTCAAAGTATTGTTTCTCTGCTCAAGAACCACAATGAATTCCACAAATCTTTATTTGGAGTTGTCGATTTATGTACTACATGATGTGAAATTATGAAAATCGTCTGGAATTATATCATATGTTCCTTTAAGCCAAAGTTGGGGGCACGCAGAAAGGGTTAAAACTCTGGGATGTGGTACTGGATTCACAACACTGAATAGTTCTCATGGACTGTGGTGCTTGAATAAACTATTTGATTCACATTTTATCAGCACTTTGATATTTGTTCATATATCTCTTGATGTTGGTAACAATGACATGTCCTTCATTTTCTGTTTTGTTTAACAATAAAGACATAATTACAAACAAATGATACTGACAGCACAATTCTCCAAACTTTTTCTATGCCAGAGTGTGTGTGTGTTTTGTTTTTTCATGATTTTCAACAATCATAATATAGCTTACTTCAGCAAATTTCTATCATTTCTGAAATGGAGCCACAGGTGTCTAACAGTGTCTTCGCAAATTATTGTATCTCTGCCAAAGTAAGAGAAAAAAGGAAGGAGAGAAAGAGATAGGACATAGATAGGCAACAGAGAGAGAGAGAGAGAGAGAGAGAGAGAGAGAAGGGGAGGGAGAGAGAGAGAAACAGACAAAGTATACTGCCGCTCATGCAGCACGATAGGTAGCATATGCACGCCCCTCCCCTTTCTCTCCAACCACTGACATCTGATAACCTTTATGAACTTTGAACTTGAGCCTTATCTGAAGCACTCACACCTGTGCCAATTCAAGGGATCTAATGACACAATTAAAGGCATAATTTACCATTTGCAGATGAAACAAAACCCAGCATTAGTGCTTTAAAGTAGTTCTAAAATGTGAGTTAGGGGTAGAAAAAACCACTATAAAAACGTGAATCCCTATGAGTGATGTTATGTGTTGATAAATACACAAAATGTGAACAATAGTAATAATAAGAATGTTTCCTGACTAAACCATCTACAGTTACGGTTTATTGAGAAAAACACTGATATCTCCTTATATTTTCGGCTTTATTGTGAAAATTTTACATGGTAGGATGTTTTGTGACACAACAGACCTACAAATATGCATCATTTCAACATTTTTGAAATCACTGCTCCCAAAGGTAAACAGGACCTTTAAAGTGAAGCAGTGTTGGCTCATACGTCCTTTTGCAATGAATGACCAAGAATAGAGGATCATCAAGTATAGTTGCACTGAACAAGGATGAGACATGGCAAAAACTACTCAAATGAAAGCACACTTAAACTGAACTTTCTCTAATTTTTTCCCCTCATATTTATATATTTTTAAATCAGAACAAGTGAATATGAATATCGCTGCCCGAAAAATCACAGTCACAAGTCATGTGACATTTAATGTTTTGATTTGGATGGAAAAGTTCTATTCAGAAATGTTTGAGGCAAATTGTGTAATATTCCAGTTTAAATAACACCTAAAAAGAATGTACCTATCTGATTGCTCATCATGTGGCATACAGTTAACAGTTCCATTGCACGGCTGTCACTGTCAGCCATGCAATTTTGGTTGGGCAAAAATGGATATTGCATGGCTGAAAACTCCAATATCCACTGACTCCTGTGTTGAACTCACGATTGACTCGAAGTTTTTGTTCCATCGCACGGCTCTGATGTCACAATAAACAAACCTTTGCCACGCACGCTCAACAGTTGTTACATGTGCACTCACAAGTGCGCATTTTGTCCCTCATTTTTATACTGTATTCACAACTTCAATTGATTGATTTTGCGTTGTATGCAAAAGAAGTATGACGGGATTAACTGTGACTGCGTCGCCTTTCACGAAAAATGGTTGCCATTTCTGTGCTAAATTCAAGAGGGATCTGTATGGACCATATCTGTTAACCCGTTGAGGACGAGTCCCGAGTATACTCGGGCAGGGGTCTATGGGAAATGCGTGTTGTAGCAAAATCAGTCCGTCCTCAACGGGTTAATGTCCAAGGTGTATAAAACAAATAGTCCATGGTCTTCACTCGTGCAATGGAACAAGATTTCGCACTCTGAAAGATGAGACCCACTTTTCAACTTGGCTTCGCCTCCTTAAATAGAGCACCTCTATATTTCACCTCGTGCAAAATCTTGTACCAGCGCACTCACGACCATTCACTATTTGTATACTATAGGGCCTATCCCTCACACAATGAGCCTAAATATTGCTTTGGAGAATGTTGTCTTAAAGGGATGGTACAGTGTTGGTGGAGATGAGAATTGGGCTTTTAACCTTTTTCGAGATACCAAGAAAACACTTATGATATAGTACAGAACATACCATTTTAAGAGGAATTCAAAGTTTATTTGATGAAAATCGAGTTTGGAGTGACTGAAACATCAAAAAACAAAGTAAAACAAAGCGATCATGATAAAGTGTGGGTCCCACACTTTATTAAATTCGCTCTTTTTAGGATATCTCAGCCATTTCAAAACCAATTTTCATCAAATAAACGTTGAATTCCTCATAGAATTACACGCTCTTTCATATTTCATAAGAGGTTTCTCATTATCTCACCAAAAAATGTTAGAAACCTGAAATTAGGTCTCAACCAAAACTATACGATCCCTTTAAATGCTCCATGATAAAATTTGCCCCCTCATCAGGACTCTTTATCTTTAAGAGTTCTTTGTTTGACCGGGAGGTGGTTGGCTGCTAAAGATGGGGGTTTATCGTCAAGTAAAGAGCGAAATAGCACAACTACGTTTTAAACCGTGATGAGGACAGGTGCGCTAGAGAGAACCCGTTATCTGTCGCTGCGACCATAACCGTCAGTGGCAGAAGATAGTATCAATCATACGTGCACGATTGTCACAATTATCTCATCGCTTTACCACCCACGAACTCTAACAGGTGCTGCCGTCTTTAACATTTTCTGTTTTCTTCCCCCCCCCCCATTAACGTCAGACAAAACTGTTGAGACAGTGAATTTGTGAATGGCAATGACCCCTTCGTGCAACGCAAGAAATTGGCATTACAAGAAGCAAAAAACAAAAACAAAAACAAGAAAACATGTACAGCTCAAAGAGTGTTAACCCGTTGAGGACGAGTATACTTGGGCAAGTGTCTATGGGAAATACAGTGTATGTGTTGTAGCAAAATCAGTCCAGGTTAATCATCCTTTTGAATGAAACACTCATCATGAAAGCAACATATTAGTGAAGTTTTTTTTCTTCAAAATTTTACTTTAGCAATTTCATGCAAGCAGAGACTATATAAAAGCTTGTAAGTGATTCAACCTATTCTCCATTGGAATCTGAAATCTCGCCTGCAACATATTAGTGAAGTTTTTGTTTGTTTGTCTTTTAAATTTCATTTTAGCAATTTCACACAAGCAGAGACTACAGGTACTGGTATATAAAAGCTTGTAAGTGATCTAACCCATTCTCTATTAGAATCTGAAATCATGACTGCTTTTTTTTTTTTGCATTACAAACAATGTTTCCCTGTACCCCCTGGGTTAACTTGGTATCCTGAGAGCTATATAATTATTGGTAGTGTTGGTCATATGACCATCTTCTATCAATGAGGTAATGATCCCAATTTGTCCTTGAACGATATCCCCACAGAATCTGTTTGTCAGACCATCTTGCTGCACTCACAGAAAATCTGTACTCCACATGACAGCTCTTAACCTGTTGAGGGCGGACTGATTTTGCTTTAACATGCATTTCCCATAGACACCTGCCCAAGTATTCTCGGGATTCGTCTTCAACGGGTTAATGAAAGAAATTTAGTCTCCTTCCGAAGTTTGCTTCAAAATCCACCCCAAAAGAAGGCCCAGATTAAAGGGATATTCCATCTTGATAATCATTTGCTTTGTATGCTTTATATGTCATATGAATATAGTTTCCTTATATAGGTTATATGTTCAGTTATAAATGACTATCATATGATGTGATTGCATGTATTTAAAAAATGTATTGATTACTGCTGATATATACCATCATGCAGAAATGTGCGTGCCAGTTTTCAATCAAATTACATTTAAAAGCATGCATGCAATAATGACATGATTTTGAAAGTAAAGATGTCAAATCAATTCAAATCACATTCAAAGCACTCATGCAATGATAATACAATTTTGAAAGTGGACATACTGAATCAATGTAAGCCACATTCAAATCGCATCAAATCAAATCTTCTGCAATAATAGTATCATTTTGAGAGTGGAGATATCAAAAACAATTTAAATCACTTTCAAATCAAAAATCAAAATGAGCTTTGAGCATCGGATCAAATCTCCTGCTCCGTCCGTACCTCCAGGCCGTCCTCCGGCGGAGGGGAGGGGTTATTCCTCCGACTCCGCCCCGTCGCCTTGCTCCGGCTGCCGTTCTTGGGGCCCTGGCGGCCCCGCCCGAGCCCGTTGGTGTCGTCGAGCTTGATGGAGGCGTCCGTGGTGAAGGAGTTCTCAACTGCAGGAGAGAGAGATGGAGTATGGATGGTGGATGGGTCATTTTGTGCAGCTGTTGAGTCGATTTCTTAAGGATAAGTGAGATATAAAATGAGAGAGAGAAAAGGGGCGCACGTGGCTCAAAAACGGTGTGTCAAAACTTTGCATTTATACAAAAAACAAAAAAGCATTTGAAATCGGCAAACAAAACAGTGTGTCAAAATTTGCAATAACAAAATCACTTCAAATCAGCAAATAAAACGAATACAAAATTGAGAGAGAGGGTCAGAAAGAGAAAATGAGACAAATACATTAACATTTTATAAATGGGTTGATATGTGCATGCAGGTGCAAAAATAGACGGTTAACAACAAAAGTCTCCAATATAATTTAAAGTATTGAAAATAACGCAAGGAAAAGCAAATGCATACGGAATGTCTTTACTGTTTCAAATTCTGTATCACACAACAGTACTTCAGATCAAGAAATAAAAAAACCACTGACAGAACCTAAAGAAAAAAACATCTAAACTTTCATAATGTGAAGACCAGCTAATCGCATACAAAAAAAAAGTAAACAGCATCAGAGTAGCCAAGAAGTGGGGAGGAGGAGGGTGAAAAAAAAACAACAACAACAACCCTGAGGGGAATAATAATGGCCCATATTTGCAGTACAACCGAATTCCTCTTATGAATAACAATTGTCGATATTGATACAGGCTATTTCTCCATGACCTGGCTCATCGCAGAATCAATTCATGTAAATCAAACTCCATCACTGACTCCTTCCAACCTCCATTAATATTTACATCGCAGTTTTCGCCGTGGCGAATTAAGTAAGACATCAACTCGGAGAAAACTGAGCTGGACATGTAAACTCATGCACAACACCTAGGGAAGAAGAAGAAGAAAAAAAAAAATGCACGATAACGTGAAACCAAAGGAGCGATATGCGCTGTGCGTTATCGGCGCTTAACGCCCCAAAACGTAAACCAAGTCAGGGCAAGCCAGTTCCTCTATGGGGAAATTTGGGGGGGGGGGAGGGAGGATGGAGGGGATAGGGGAAAGAGGATAGGAGGGGAAGTGGATGAGGTGGGAAAGGTGCAAAAAGGAGGGGGGGGTGGAAGGAGGTGCAGGTAGGGAGCGAGGGGTGAGACTTGGAAATAGGGGGTAGGGTGGATGGACAATGATGGTTGGGTTGGGAGGGGGGGGGGGAAGAAGGGTGACTGATATGCACAATTTATTGGCCAGCGAGAAATTTGAGGATGATTTCATGGCTTCAGAAAAAACGGGAACGGAGGCGAGCGCGGGTCTGGAGGGGTGGCTGAGGTAACCGTGATGGTCAGATCGGCAGTTCTGGGGGAAAGTGTCCCACGAATAGAATCAGGCAGATTGATGTAGCCGGGGGACTTGCTTGGCTTATTAGGTTAGGGATTACGATATGGATGAACAGGGATGATGTAAAAATTCCGTCCAATGGACAACCATGCCCACAAAAAAAAAAAAATCAAAAGAGAAAAGGGAAAGTAAAAAAATGACTCCAGGGAAAGTGGAAAGGGCCAGGATTGCATAGAAATTGGTGAGTAGCAAAAATGGGTCACAGACAGCATATTTCTGGAGTAAAGCAAGCCTCAAATTTGATTACTATCTGCATTTATGAAATACGGACACTCATCCCCCCCCCATTCTATATTTTTCACACTAACGACATCTCAAATGAGTCTCGTGATGTTCACGATCACCACAAAGAGCAGAATTAATGTACGTAAGACACCATGTGAAAATCAATGGTCCGGAGGAAGATATCACGGAGTATGAGAAAAGGATATGCCCATCATAGGGCATCAACAATCTATCAACAATCGAATCGAGTTAGAATTTTTTCAGTTAAAAAAGAAAGAAAGATGAATCTGCATAAGTCGCTGAGATGATTTCCGCATCCTCCTCCTCCTCCTCCTCCTCCCTCCCTATTCTCGCATCCATCCAGATCCTCCTCAGCTAAACTCTTCTTTCCTGGAACACGCTCCCATCTTGCATACAAATGCCCCGGTCTTTGATCGCTGCATAAAACCCACTTGCATTTCAACATCACCCCGGGATTTCCATTTGATGAGGTAGAACTTAGCTATCATATTTCCTTTTTTTTTTCCTGATAGCATCTTTATCTAGATTCATCATTCATTCAGACTGTATTTACAGATTATCATGACAGTAGTTTTTATCTAAACTGCTTAGAAACATTTGTAACATGACAAATACTACCTAGGAAATAACATCTATAGAAATATTCATCTGCTGGTTTGTTTGTTTGTTTGTTTGTTTGTCTTTCCATCTGAGGAAATGGCTTAATAGCCCATATTTAGCTGCAATAGCTGGTCTTACATGGGTTCCGGTTGGATGTGAGGTGGGACCACTTCAAAGGGTTATGTACCCTGCTCTTTGCGATGAATGAGTGAAGCGGGATCTTTTACGTGTGTGAGTTGTGACTCTCTCACACATGGTACCTCCATCTTATGTCCTATCCAAGGGAGAGAGTGTATTTGTTTTTGCCTGTTACTAGAGGGGATGGTATGATTACACACAACACTGCTCCCTTTAGATGTGGGAATTGAACCCAGGTCCTTGGAATCTGGAGGCAGACGTGCTACCAACTGAGCTTAACCACCGCCCAATCATCATTTTCTCCAATGACAACCCAGAGTGGCAAAGATGCAGCATCAAGCTATCGTCGTATGTTTTGTGAGACACCATGAAATCTCTTTTTACTTAAAAAACTGTACCCATCGCACTTTTTGTCGACTGAATCTTTTTTAGTCATTAATCATCGTGACAATTTCTATTGCTACTCAGTCTGTGTGTACGTGTGTGTGTGTGTGTGTAAGTAATGATTTGTCTTGCGTTTTGCCCCTCAGCAATTTCAATTTTTCGTCTGGGAACGACACCGGTATAGGAGCAGATATGAAAATTGAAATGAATAAAAAAAAAAAAAAAGAGAGGAAGAAAATTTAATGCCCTGCAAGATGACACCTAGAAGCATCGGAGAAGACATCGATATTGTTTCTAGCAACAAAATTTGATGATCCCATGCCTGAGTGCCGGATACAGACATAGCAATATACGAAAAGAGAGAAAATAAAAAAAGGAATGAGCGACGGTCTTGTTCTGTAGCACACACTTCCTATGATACGGGTTTCTGGCAAGAATTCACACATCAATTGAAGAAAGAAAAAAGAAGAAGAAGGGAAAAAATGGAGGGGGGGGGGGTTTCTGAAGGTGATGGAAATAAATCCAAATGCCTCATTCCTCATCAGATGAAGTAGTTTGGCCTGGGGGCGATTCGCGCGAGTGGCGTTTAGAGTTGTTTCACAGGAACGACGAGAGAGGCGAAAGCGTAACCGTAGAAGGACATCGAGAAAGAGAGGGAGACAACGAATGAGAAAGATAGAGAGAGATAGAAAGAGAGAGAGAGAGAGAGAGAGAGATGGAGAGGGTAGAAAGGATAACGGTCATCATGGTGGTCGGTGAAAGCTATTGGCCAAACGAGGGCTCCCTCCCCGAGAGGCGCGAGTCACCCCGTGAAAGTCGGCGGGGAGAGCCTGCACACGCACACGCGAAGGGGGGTCTCTGGCCGCTACCGAGTGCCCATGTCAGGGCCGCTGGAGTGTGTCACCGATACCGACCTGAAGAGAATGCTCCACGGAGCCCTAGATGCATATATCCCATCATCCCTCATCCTCCATGTGAGGTCCTCCATCCACCACCTATAGAACATCTCCTCCTCCTCCTCCTCCTCTCCCCCCCCCCCAAAAAAAAAAAAATGCATGTGCATTTCTCACTCTAACTCAGTCAAGACTCATGCACTATTACTTAATCAGGTTTTCCCTCTAAAAGAGGGTGTGATAGGCATGCAAATAAATTCTCTTGAATAATGCAGGATATCCTCCTTTAAGACCTACTTATGTCAGATGCTTAAAGTAATTTGTGAATATGTTCAAGCGCAGGAAGAATATAGCCCGCACCCCTTTACTGTAAAAAAAAAAAAACACCAATCAGTTCCTCTGCTATAAAAGACTCTATAGAAGAGGATCAAGCGTTTCTTTTTCCCCTCACATCCAAAGCTTCTTTGAGGAATCTCCAAAGAGGAAGTCTTCGAACCAACCTCTCACCTGGTATCACATCACCACGGAGAAGAGCTGTGCCAAGAATAGCCAACGGATCTGGTTACAAATTTATGCCCGGCAATTAAGCAGCACCGACACACACACACACACACACACATGCATGAATGCTGCAAAACTTAAGTTAGCCATAATCAAAGTAGCCATATCCTACAATTTGATAGATTTTATGGGGTTTTTTTGCCTCTCCCTCTCAAGAATGCTCAAGTTGTACTGTGTTTTGGCCACACCGCATCACACAATGACCCCTTACCATTGGAGAAAGAGGGGAAAAGTTTAATACATGTGTATTCTCCATATTTCTTCACATCAGTTTTGCGAACAAGGAACAGATTCACACTAATCAACACTGAATAGATCATCAGATAGATGGATGGATTATATACATGAATGAAAGAATATGAAAGTGATATATTGATGAACTTGCATACAGACGAAAAGCTCTAACAGCACACAGATGAGTAACTCCTATTTGCACGGATAGACCATTGTACACACAGGTAATACGACTGAGAAGAAGGATGCTATAACCATTTAGAAATGGAGCAAGTGACAAATGTTTAAAAACACTGATCATTAGAAATAACAAAATAAAACATTTCCAGTGATACCTCACTTCTTATACATAACAAGAAATATACTTGAAGATCTGATTAAACATGTCCCACTTTTTCTTATCATTGTCTTTGCTTCTTTTTGGCAGCTTTATTCACAAATATCTCAAATCAACACAAATGGAGTTAACTCCTTTTGCAATGAAGCTCTTTATATGCATATGAATACATATACTCAGTATATGCCTCTTTAAGCACATAATTGAATACTTGCAGAATCCAAGAGAAAGCAAAGTGATGTAAGTACATCCCCACTGGCTGAGCGTCGTAACAACAGCATCGATATTGCAGTGAGATGGATTAATAGTTCTTAGAATACTAGACAGAAGCTCTGACTCATTACATCTTTTATCCAAAGAGACTGCCTTTTTTTCCTCTCTCTCTCTTTTTAAAACAAGACCAGCCCTCTTCAAACAGCTACGCGATGATTCAGGCATTCCATAACACTCCACGCTGCTTTTGATGTTGACATTACACGCAACATCCGCTTTGGTTTTTCTAACTAGTTCCTTCTCCTTCTCTGAAAAAAAAAAAAAACAGAAGAAAAATATAACATGCCGACGAGAGTGTCCACAATCGCAGAACACATTGTGCGGACTAAGTTTCGATTGTTCGCCACGGCCAAGAAAATACACCGAGCATGTATGCCTCGACAGTGCTGCAAATAATTATGTCCAAGTCCTTAGTAGAGTCCTCTTTCAGAATTTTTAAGCCTCAATTTCGAAAGTCTTTCTCAAGCTTAGCTTAGCATTTATAAACTTCTTTTCTGACCTCCCTATAAATGACACATGATGTCAAAGTTGAGATTTGTCTTTCCTTTAAAAAAAAACCCACAAATGATCTACCTCAATATGATCAGGCTCAGGAGTAACAAATGTACCATCAATTTGTCTTTAAAGGGACTGTACAGTACTGGTTGAAGTGGGGATTCAGGTTTATAACATTAATTAGTGAGATAAAGAGAAACCTGTTATGAAATATGAAAGGGCATGTAATTTTAAGAAGGATTCAATGTTTATTTGATGAAAATTGGTTTTCAAATGGCTGAGATATCCAAAAAAGTGATAATAATAAAAGGCGATAGGCCGCGCCTTTTATTAGGATCTCTTTGTTTCACCTTGTTTTTGGATATCTCAGCCATTTCAAAACCGATTTTCATCAAATAAACTTATGATACCCCTTCGAATTGCATGCTCTTTGACATCTCTTAGAGTGGTTTCTAAATATCTTGCAAAACATTAAAAGCTAGATCCTCACCTCAACCAGAACTGTACATACCCTTTAAAAATGTTCCTGACAACACTGTTAACCATTCTTCACCTACCTATACAATGTAGGTGTCAGCATCTGTTCTAACAGCTTCTTACGATGCTTTTGTTCAGTCACAAAATAAAACATTTCTCTTCTATTCAATTTCACAGAGAATTTTATTTTGTGCAGATGAAAGTGGTTTTGGGCAGTGAAATGAAAGTGACAGTTCAAGAGATCGCTGAAACAAAGTCCACCACTCGATTAATATTCCAACATGACAAGGTGATTACACACATAATTGGCCAACATGGTTTTCTGCGGACATCGACAAAACCTGTTGCCATGGCGACAGGATGCAGATGCACCCACCTGCTTAACCCGTGGCTTACAGAAAGCTGGCATGTAACCTTTGAACTCTACTGTGAAAAACCAAATCTTCTAGATAATGGGTTCATATTCCCCCAATTGGCTATTCAAATGAACTGTCAATGTTTTGGGGCTTTTCCGTGGAACAAATGAATTATAGATACAATAAACATGTACACTTAATTTGAGATTGAGTGGGAAAGGTTTTGGTTGGTTTGGTTGACAGTGACGATTCAAATACAATTTAGAAAGATTTACACCAGAAAAATGAAAAATTAAGAACAATGAGCCAAAGAAGATATTTACTTAAATGAAAAAAAAGCTAAACAAACAAAACACAGGGGAAAATACCCAAGTCTAAAAAACACTCCAGATGAAAGAGAAGTATGTCACTGGTGAATTTGTCGGAATTTTTCATGTCAAAGAAATTTTTCTACACTAAATTTCTTCTCATTTGCACATGGTATATGTCACTGCCTTCAAAGTGATCTCAAAGAAAAAAGAGAACATTTTGGTGATGTTTTGCTCTTTCGCATGCAATTCCTCGGCTTTGAAATTTTTGAACTGCGATATAAATGATCTGCTGCTTCCACCACGTTACGTTGCTGCACATGCACACACACACACACATACACACACTAATTCATGTCAGCTTTGGAGTCATTCTATCGCTGTCACTTTGCCGTTCTTCCGCAGCTATCCCCGTCCCCACCCCCCGGGGGAAATAAATGCGGAAAACTCGACATACCCTTATCCCATGCTTAAAAAACCCAAACATAAATATTCAATGGTTACCTCACTAGCGGAGAAAGCAAGAGAGTGAGAGAGAAAAAAGAAGGAGAACATCAGCGAAATGAGACAAGAGAAGGGGGAGAAAAAGTCAGGGTGCCCCCAAGAGAGTCGCTGAGAGTGCGCGCTCACAAGAATGAGACGGATGGGAGGTTCAAGAGAACAAGCGGTCTCGTCGGTGTACGTGTTTGAAGATTATCCGCGGACAAAGGATGCTTGGGGTTTCGGTCGACTCTCAATGAAATGGACGGGAGTCTTGCGATTTCTCTGAAAAACAGAGATTGTACTGACTAAAATGTTGCCACAATTCATTTGAAGCAAAAGAGAGAAAAAACAAACAAATCTTCTACCTATTTTGAGAAATAACAATACCATAGAACTCTAGGGCATAGGGATTAAAGAAAACCTGCAGCTTATAAACACAGCATGCTGACCAAGAGAGGATAACTACTTTTTAATCATCTGAGACAAGTATTTGCTTTACTTAGATCAGCACCTCCTAAATCCACCCCTCACCCCCCCCCCCCCTTAAAAAAAAAAAGAAATGTAGACTTGAGAAAATAGAAAAGTAGCTGATTTGTGTAACAATGTTTTTGTGGCACTCGTTTCCTCAATTCTTCAACAGTTTATCTGAGTGTGGTTGGCTATTCAAAAACAAATAAACAGGCAGACAGGTAAGTAAATTATCACAGAGCTACATGTCCATATACCATATCAAAACTCTGCACAGATCTTGCTGCCTTCATATGTTTGATCTTATTGTGATCAATAACTATTCCTTATATCGCATAAGACAGAACTCTGTATAAGTTATCTTGTTGCATCAATCACATGTTTGTGCATGATTTGATACTATGTTAGACAGTTTTCATGCCACAAGTATTCTATCAGTTATCTATTCTAGGACCACAGTACCCTTATAAAAATCTTAGGTTGCGGCAAGCTTGCAGCAAGCTTGCGGTAAGCTTGCGGCAACCTTAATTAGCTTGTATTAAAGAGTGCAAGCTTGCGCATGCTTATTGCCATCTTACTGCAAGCATGATACAAACTTGGCATCCCCTGGTAAGCTTGCTGCAAGCTTGCAGTAAGCTTGCTGCAAGCTTGCGGTAAGCTTGCAGCAACTTACCATTAGCTTGTGGACGATTGCAAGGTCGCAGATATGATTGCAAAAATAATCGCAAGCTTGCAGATTGTGTCGCAAGCTTGCAGATAAGTTTGCAAGACCATATGAAAGCTGTGCAAGCTTATGACAAGCTTGCGGTGAGACAACTAACAGCTCTGCAAGCTGGCCGTAAGCTTGCAAGTAATGCAGAAATCTCCGCAAGCTTACCACAAGCTTGCAGGCCATTATCAGAATTTCTGTGAGCTTGTCGCAAGCTTGCAGGTTGTTAAAGAAAACTCCTCAAGCTTACTTAAGCTTGTGAACTGTGATCAAAATCTTTGCATGCTTGCTGCAAGCTTGCGGGTTAGAACTTCGCAAGCATGCAAAATGCAGTCAAAATCTTCGTGAGCTTGTCCCAAGCTAAAGCTTGTGGGTAAATTGTTAGAGCAAATTCTGCAACCTTACCGCAAGCTTACTGCAACTGTATGGCCACAATCATAATCTTTGCAAGCTTGTCGCAAGCTTGTCGCAAGCTTGTCGCAAGCTTATAGGTTAATTGATAGAGAAAATTGCCTGGTGCCCTCTCAGTTACAAAAAAGAAAGTTACTTTGTTCACTCTGAAATTCAAAATGGCGGTTTGACTGTTTCTGTGTGCAGCTTAGATTTAAGGACAATAATTCTGTTAAAGGTATGAAATTGATTAATACTATTATAACTAACTGCATGCATTAACATGCTGAATAACTTCACCATATTTTGATTCCCCATAAACCTCAATAATGTACACATTTTAACAAAGTAATCATAGTAACTTCCCCTAAATGTGCAATACAGTCCCACCCATTGTAATTTGTGTGTGTATTAACAGGTATTTTTATTGTTACATATAACTCAATACCGGTACATTCTGCATACCTCTTTTTTTTTAAATAGTAAAATAAATGAATGTATAATAGACTTGAGTGTATTATTTATACTTCATCCTTTTTTTTTATGTTTCACTTTTGTGCAAATTTCAATTAAATTTCCTAATTGTATCCCCCGAACAGAGTTCGGAGGATACTATGGATTTGGCCTCGTTGCACCGCTGCGTCCGCTGCGTCCGCTGCATCCGCGTCCGCCACAGAGATTTTCTTGTGAGAGCGCTCTACTGGCTGCAGTTCTTCGTAGATCATCTTCAAATTTGGCATGAAGGTGTATTATGGTACAACGAAGATGTCTGTTGTTTCTGGTGATGGCGCCCTCGCTTGTTCTGTCTTTATACATGAAAATAAGGTCAATTTAACAGGGTCTGCTTGTGTGTGCAACGTACGCTAGCCTTGTTTCTTGACCCATTTTTTTTTTTCAAATTTGGTAGGCCTATGTATTAATGTATCATAGTCAAATCTATACACCTACGTGTATACCTATTGATAATGCTGCCCTCACTGTTCCACCTTTTACAGGGTCAAAGGTCACCCTGATCATGTCAAAATTTGCAAATGTGCTTTAATATGCAATAACTTGATTGTTACTCAACGGATTTTATTCAGACTTGCTAAGGAGGTGTATGGGTGGTCATTCTACATGAAGGACACAACAGTTTGTGGTGATGGCGCCCTCAGTGTTCCGACTTGGATGCCATGTCACATTTCTTGTGTGTGCTCTATCAGCCACATTTCTTATTAGATTTTCTTCAAATTTGGCAAAAAGGTGCATCATAGTGAAATCAAGGTGCCTATTGTTTTTGGTGGTGGTGGTGCCCTCGCTTGTTCCGTCTTTATACATGAAAAGGTAAATTCAACAGGGTCTGCTTGTGTGTGTGATGCTGGCCTTGTTTCTCGACCGATTTTTTTCAAATTTGGTATGTAAAGGTATCATAGTCAAATCTATACACCTATACCTACAGTGTATTGATAATGCTGCCCTCACTGTTCTAGCTTTTACAGGTTCAAAGGTCACCCTGACCATGTCAAAATTTGCAAAAATGCTTAAATATTTATGCAATGACTTGATCGTTACTCACTGGATTTTACTCAGACTTGCTATTTTAAAGGAGGTGCGGGTGGTCAATCTACATTGTACATGAAGGACACATAACAGTTTGTGGTGACAGCGCCTTCAGTGTTCCGACTTGGAGGCCATGTCACATATCTTGTATATGCTCTATTCGTAAGCTATTTAGAAGCGACATTTCTTGTCAGATTTTATTCAGGCTTGCTATGGAGGTTTTGTGGGGGGTTATTCTAGGTACCGGTAACAAAAGTTTTCATTGACAGCTTCCTCATTGTTCCAACTTTTAAGGATATGTCATATTTCTTGTATGTGCTGTATGGTACTACATGTAACCTCAATTCTTATGGGATTTAATTATTCAGACTTGCTAAGGATCGGTAAACGAATGATCATTGTACATGTACATGTAGGACACAACAGCTTGTGGTGGTGGTGCCCTCATTGCTCCAACTTAGATGCCAGTCACATTTCTTGTGCATGCTCTATCAGCCACATTTCTTGTTGAATTTTGTTCAAACTTGCTATTGAGGTTTATGGGGAGTTATTCTAGGTAACAAAAATGTTCATTGCCAGTGCTCTCATTGTTCAAACTTTTATAGGATGACATGTTATATTCCTTGTATGTGCTATATACCAGCCTCATTTCTCGTCAGATTTTATTGTATCCTGCGACAGTTGCCATATTATACAACATTCTGGCCTAAAGTAATCCAGATGGGGAATGGGAGATTGGTTCAGGGGATACAATGTATGTGAAGAGTTGTTCGCAAAAACCGATAAGTCCATATTTACCAAATGGAGATATTTGCGATTAAAGGTCAAGAAAAATAAAGAGAATAATAAGGAAATTTTTGCTTCTTTTGACCGTAACTTCAAAAATGTACCTTTATATGTAAGGACCAATATATCATTTTAAGGGTATAATTTGTACTTTATAACAGAAACCGTACTTCAAAATCTTCAAAAATGGACTTATCGGTTTTTGCGAACAAACTCTTCAAGTGCTCGAACGGGTCTCCTGTGCGAGCGCTCTATAGTAATCAAATTTCTTAATTTCTTTAAAAAACTAAGCTTGCAAAGGCTTGCGACAAGCTTAGCAGCAAGCATTCCGCGAACTGGTGGCATAGCACACAAGGTTGCAAACTCCCTGCAAGCTTGCAGGTCAGCTAGCCCTGCAAGGTTGCCAGAAGTCAATACACAAGGCTGCAAATTTGCAGGTCAGCTACCAGTAGCCCTGCAAGGTTGCGGCAAGCTAATATGCAAGGTTTCAAACTTTGTGCCAGCTTGCAGGTCAGCTAGCCCTGGAAGGTTGCAGCAAGCTAGCATGTTGGGTTGCGGCTGCTCATTTGAATATTTGGAACCCTGCAAGCTTGCCGCAAGCTTGCCACAGACTGGCCCGCAAGCTTGCAGCGAGCTAGCCAGCAAGCTTGCGGCAAGCTAAAAACTTTGTGCAAGCTTGCAGGTATGTGAGCTAGCCCTGCAAGGTTGCAGCAAGCTAGTATGCAAATTTGCAGCAGCTCATTTAAATATTTGGAACCCTGCAAGCTTGCTGCAAGCTTGCTGCAAGCTTGCCACAGGCTGGCCCGCAAGCTTGCAGTGAGCTGGCCGGCAAGCTTGCGGCAAGCTAAAAACTTTGTGCAAGCTTGCAGGTATGTGAGCTAGCCCTGCAAGGTTGCAGCAAGCTAGTATGCAAATTTTCGGCAGCTCATTTAAATATTTGGAACCCTGCAAGCTTGCTGCAAGCTTGCCGCAAGCTTGCCGCAAGCTTGCCGCAAGCTTGCCAAGATCTGGCCCGCAAGCTTGTGGCAAGCTAATCCGCAAGCTTGCGGCAAGCTTGCGAGGCATGCTTTACAGATTTGTATAAGGGTACTGCCAGAAATTCACACTTCAAAAGCAGCATTGGAATTCATTCTATTCGCGCCGATGCCTCAATATTGATGCACAAGATATGGTATGAGTATGATCGCATAATAATGTCAAATATATAGTATCTGAAATATGACAAGGAAGTAAAGTTTCACCAAGTGGCAAAAAGAGTTATTCTGAGCTGCCCATCAGAAATGTGAAAATCCATTATCCATGCAAACAATCATTCTCTGAATCACTGTTATTTTCATGATAAAGCGAGTAGCTGAACATTAAATGACAATCCATTTGCAGATGAAACAAAAACCTAGCATAAGAGCTTCAAAATAGTTCTAAAATGTGAGTTAGGGATAGCAACAACCAATGTAAAAATTTGAACCAGTACAATCGATGTTAAGTATTGTTAAATATACAAAATGTGAACAACAGTTATAATAAAAATGTTTGCAGATTAAACTGTCTACAGTTATGGTTTAATAAGAAAAATAGTGATATCTCCTTATATTTTAGGCTTTATTGTAAAAATCTTATACGCTAAGATGTTGTGTGATACAACTAACCTACACATATGCATCAAAAGTGCTATCTTGAACATTTTTAAATCACTGCTCCCAGAGGTAAACAGGACCTTTAAAGGGTGGACGGGGAAGGGGGAGGTATCCCAGCTACACGTACCAAGCTGAGGGGCGCAAAAGAATGCAAATTGCACCCCCCTCCACCACTCTCTCTGGCCCCCCATCCCAGGGAGATTGCAGACTGTTATTAGTGTTTGACTGGTTAGCGGAGTGATCATATTAGAAATGACATGGCTATAATGGCCTATCACATGGGGCTCTGCCTCCCCCGTCACCCCCATTAAGCCTCCGCGCCCTGGCTGGGTTCGGCGGGGCAGCAGCAAGCGGCGGCTCGGAGCTCCGCCCTCTCTGTAGCGCCCTCAGAGGTCACGGGAGGTCGTCATCTGCTGCCTAGAGGTGACAGCAGTAACCCCCGCGACCCACAAACAAAAAAACAGAGAGGGGGAAAAACCCAGGGTCAATCAAAATTCCTACCCCCTTTTTCATTCCTCGTTAATTTCTGGAGGCACTTTTCAAATCTCAGCGCCCAAGTGCCATTATACCTTCTTTTCAGGAGACTTATTGTTGAAGTCTGTCTTTCCAGCTTATTCTCCTTTTCTCTACTTCACTAGTTTTCTACTCACACTCACTCTCTAGCTTCTTTCCATGTCTCTTTTCCCTTTCTCAACAGCCTTTTAGCATTCTGTATTTTGTTTTCCTCAACAGTATCTACGATTCATTTCATTCTTAATATTTTTCACTGTAACTTCCATCTTGCATTCACTACAACCTCCTTGCTAAATTAGATTTTAGAAAAAAATATTGAAGTCAGCTATCAAATGATTCCATCTCTTTGTAAACTAGTAATTTTTCTTTTGCACGTGAACATGAAACCTGAATGTACCATCCTTAAAATCCTACAAAGATTTCCAATGGACTACTACCATCACAATCTGTGTATTTGCCGTTTCCATTCCTTGAAGGGAAAGTTTCCCCGACACAAAATTCCTCAGTACAAATTTGAAGGGAAAAAAAAATCTACAAATTACATGAGAGCGTTATAGATTTTCAAGATTTTTTTAAATTTTGTGTGTTGTCATCATATATAGATTGGAACTCTGCAACAGTTTGTGATGTCATAGTAATGGAATGATTATTACAGACAAGTAGAAGGGTGATAAAATGACAGAGGCAACAAGAAGCGGAAATTAATCTTCAATTTTTGCAATGAAAAGTACTCCTTTGACCTGTTGTCAAGATATTTCAATTCTAACATTATTCTCAACGCTTCCCGGTGGAGTTGGACTATGTCCTCTTTCAATGTCCTCAAAAGAAAAACACAAAAACAAAAATGAAGATTTGTAACATTCCTCTTCTGTGTTTTATTTCCCCACAGCAGTGATAAGTGTCTGAATTCCAATCCAAGGAAGATACCACATTGAATTAGTCAGAATATTACAAATTCATTCCTTTGTTTTAAAACTGAAATAAAACAAAACTACACAAAGTGTATGCTGATGAACATGCCCAACTTGTCAACAGTCAGCTGAAAAAGATTTTTTTATTTCTAAATGAATGTCTGACTTCATTTTTAGAGGCTATATAAAATAAAAAACATGAGGTCATCGCAGGAAGGTTTTACATTTTGAAATTTACATCCATATGTAAAACCATGTGTATACATGATAATGAAATTAATACATGCAGGTGCTTTACAAGCTTTACCTACAAATTCATAACTTTCGATTGACTTGTCTGATTTTCGTCAAACACTAACAAAGGTTTCACTAATCTTTTCTTTTTACATTCACTGACACCATATAAAGTTTGTGGGGGGAACTCTCCCTTTAAAGGGATGGTACAGTATTGGTGGAGATGAGAATTGGGCTTTGAACTTTTTGCGAGATACCAAGAAAACGCTTATGAAACAGTACAGAGCAAGTTTATTTGATGAAAATCGGGTTTGGAAGGACTGAAACATCCAAAAACAAAGTAAAACAAAGCAATCGTACTAAAGTGTGGGTCCCACACTTATTAGAATCGCTCTGTTTTGGATATCTCAGCCATTTCAAAACCAATTTTCATCAAATAAACGTTGAATTCCTCATGGAATTACATGCTCTTTCATATTTCATAAGAGGTTTCTCATTGTCTCACCAAAAAATGTTTAGAAACCTGAAATTAGGTCTCAACCAAAACTATACGATCCCTTTAAGCACTTTGCATTCGAGCGTTGTTTATCCTTTGTCTGTCGCTTACTTTGCTATAACTAGCTGTTGACTTTGAGTCTGTATTCTACGTCCCCTCACGTTGGCATTGTCCATTCTTAAAACCACTTCAATATCATATGCCTATCACTTTCTCACGCCAACAGTGATACATCACCTCAGTCCAAGATTTTAATATAGTTATATACTTTTGGTCACTTCCTTTATATCTCATTTTTTTTGCCTTGCTCTTTTTCTCTCTCTCCGTATCTTATCCCCCCTTTCATGCCCGGACCATGCCCTCACTTTGATTGAAAGCTCAATAGAACATTTAATAAACTTGTTTACAGCTCCAAGATATTGGTGTTCCTTGGCTACAGTACATATTTCGAAGGGGTGTTTGGATTAGCCGTGAATAGAGCTCTTTTCTGCCATTATTCCCCTTTTTCTTTTCTCGCTGTTTAGCAGAAGACGCTATTAAAGAATAAAATAACAACCCTGATCGTAGACGGAGAAAGGGCGAGGGGAAAAAGAAAAGAAAAATAGAGAGAAAGGGAGAAGGGGACGAAAAAGGGTATAATTGCCCATGAAATTTTATGGCCCAATTTTCATGATTGTTCTTAATACCCTGGAGAGGGGGCCACTTTCAGAAAGATTTTTTTTTCCTTCTTCTTTTCTTTTATGCTGGTCTCACGGAAATACTGCACACACACACACACACACACACGCACACACACACACACACACACACACACATAACAACAAAAAAAAGATACATTAACGCTGAACCACCAGCACAATCAACAGTTCTCAGGACGGGGGTTGTTTCACTCGATAATCACCGCAGTCTGCTTGCGTTGCAGTACTAAATAAAACTTGGCACTCAAATCTGCCTCCCTGACTCTGAAAAAGGTATGTGTAGCTTGCACGTACCACCATCACTACCTAAGCAATTCAAAATCAGCAAAATACATGTAGACAACGTTTCAATAGCTGGTATAGCCAGAAACTTGTACAGTTGCTACAATGAAAATTGGTCGATGAGATTGAGTTATTTTATTATGACCACTACACAGACATGTGACCTCTACATGTTACGTATGCAACTAATTAATCATGTTAGACCTAATCAGTAAATCAGTAAAACCTGCTTTTCGGCAAGAATCAAACAAAAGTTTGATTCCTTACCTTAGCGACTTCAGCTTGTACAAATCTTGAAGTCCACAAATGTTTTACAAATTAGAAATGTTTGTGTATTCATGGAGCATCTTACAGTGTTATTGCAAGTTGGTCTATGATATCTAAATTAGCTGTCTCAATACATCTGAACTTTAAATCCAGTTGGTTCTTCCTTTCGTCTCAGAATTGTGCTTATTTAGTACCAACTTTTCTTACCACTTCTGTGGATATTTGGACATAAAGTGAGACAACAAGGAATATACACCTGAAAAGTCTAGTTATCTTTGAAAAAAAAAATGCTTAAGGTCAGAAAGTCAAAGTGTACAACTTAATCACGATGTATCTTTTTGGTGATGGGTTATGCGCACAATTGTTACTACATAACAGCATGATATCATCTCAGAAGTAGGTATTAGAACAGTTATTAACCCATAATGTGCCATGTTCACCAGCTGGCACATCCAAAATGGTGAGCTCTTTCTGTGCCGATGGGCAACGGTGTCTGGAAACTAATTGCTTGGGAGTAAACACTACCTAATCCTCTGATCAGTATTGTGTCATCAATGAATGAAGATTTAAACCCTCGTGGACTTGCTTACTTTCTTCCCTTTCCACTACCACAGTTTTTAGTATTCAATAAACATGTCCTTTAATCCCATTTATCTGAGCTAGATGATTTAGAAGAATTAGTTGCAAGATTTGTTTTACACAGAAACTTCACAATAACTTTTGGAATGATTGCGATAGAGATGAAGGGGGCAGTGGGTATTGAAGATACTTGAGACTGTCTGCTGAGTTAGGGTCTTTATGAAATCTCAATTTGAATTTTCGTCTAGCTCCTTCAACTTCAGTCCGAACTGGGTGCATGAGAGATGGAGAGTTACCAGGGCGGGGCACAAAACAAAAATGTCACACCTCTGGGGGGCTGTGTGTCACAAAAGGCAGTGCCAAACAGCATCAGGCTCTGCTTGACATGTTTCATGCTCAAATCACCACAGAGAGTATGCCTTTTTTTTTTCTTTCTTCTTCTTCTTCTTTTTAACGAGAGGAGTTTCAGCAAAAGTTGGGAAGAAGGGGGAGGAGGAAAGGGAGGAGGAGGAGGATGAGGAGGAGTATTGTCAGAAAGAAGAGACTCTGAATGTTCCCATGCATCCGATGAGTTTGAAATGCTGGGGCAGAAATAACTGTTGAAATTCCCTTTGTGATTGACAGCGATTCGGGAGGGGATGCTTTCCAAGACAATGATGAATGCGAACAATATCGAAATGATTCTTATCATGATTTGTTATTTGGGGGGTGGTACACTAACCTCACCACCCCCCCCCCCCATTCTATATTTCTGTCTCTCTCCATTTTTCTCCCTTCTCCTATCAAATCGGAATATTTTCCTCGAGATGCTTTCGGAATGTGACAAGTCGGGTTGACGATGACAACCGCTTCAAAGGGTTTTGGAGAAAGAAAAAAGAAAAAGAAGGAGAAGAAGAAATTCAGCAATGGGGGAACGTGACTTCCACGCAGATCCCAAACAAAAATCTGACAAACTCTCGTCTGCGAGAGGTTTCTCGGCCCCCCTGGACACAGAAATCATTGAAGGTTGTTCGGAGGAGCAGCTAGGCAACAGTTGACGTCGCAGCAGTCAAAGGAAAGTGGCAGAAATTGTGCCTCTGGGCACGTTGGATAGGAATCATTGAAATGAGGGAGAGAGAGAGAGGGAGAGGGAGAGATGTTGGGGGAGGAAAAAGGCAGGCAAGCAGGATTTTGAGATTGCGGCCGGTCGTCGGGACCGCGCCTGTATCGGGCGGAGAAATGTCAGGAACATCGCCGGGAGGTGTTTGAATTCAAAGTTTGAATATTTTCCACGGCTGGCTTAATGTCAGGGACTGCGACCCGCCGGTGACTCACATCGCTCAGAGGCAAGGGGGTTCAAAGGTCAAACGCCCCACTGTTTCATGGTCAAGGTAACCCCAACATTGAAGTGACAAGTCCACTACAGGCTCTATTTGCAGAACAATATGCTAGAACAAGGAAATGCCCGCATCATTACTGTTTGACGTGTCCATGTGGCTTTCCATAGACAGCCTTTTGGTTGGTATTTTCTTCATATTCCTCAGTTGAAGTACTTGTTTGCACATAATGGCAAGAGAGACTTATATGTGAAGTTTAGCTTACGGTTAGGAGGAGACTGCAAATTATATGATATGAAAATGAATTCTTAAATGCTGTGGTACACTATGGATAAAAGATTCTGCACTTTACCCATTGAGGATGGGCTGGTTTTGCCATAGACACCTGCCTAAGCATACTCAGGACTCATCCTTAACGGGTTGATAAGAGATCCTGGTTCCTAATGAATGCATTAGTTCTTGGACAACAAATTCCAATCTTGAGATTGTCGATGGCCCCTCTAACCCAAATTTAGAATGAATATCCAGAAATGCTGATGAAACATAAACAATACAATCATACAGTCTGCTTTGAAGACAATGCTATAATCATTGAGGCTTTTTTTTTTTCAGGTAAATATTGAATCGTTGTTGTTACTATTATTATCATCATTACAATTACTATCATCATCATTATCATCATCATTATCATCATCTTTGTTTTATTGTTATTGTTACATTATTATTATTATTATTATTATTATTATTATTATCATTATTATTATCATTATTATTATTATCATTATCATTATTATTATTATTATTATTATCATTATTATCATTGTTGTTGTTATTATCATTATCAATTTTTGAGTGTGTGGGTGTGTGTGTGTATTTGTGTGAACGAAATGATGCACAGAATGCTATGAAGCATGAGGCAAAGGCCAAATGTTATATTTTCTTTGCATTTCCTTGTGCCATAAATCAACTGGCTACCATACCAGCAAATACATGTATATGGACATCTATGCTTACCCTTTCCAAACTCTTTTTTTTTTTTTTTCCTTAGGGGAATGCAATAATTTAGAGAGCCCTAGAGTGGTTTCAACTGACGTAAGTTGAACAGCATCTTACAATGAAATTAGCGATGTATTGTAAAGAATGGCGGGGATGGAGTCCCGAATAAGATAATATGTAGAGTACTTCACGTTCAGTGACATCGATAACAAGGCCTCTAAATCACTCCTGCATTAGTGATATTAAGGCCCATCAAATTTCTAGGCAAAGGTGACTCTTTTACAGGTATCAGATTCCTTTCTTCTTCTTCAAAAAAAAGAAGAAGAGATGAATAAAAGGCGCAATCAATCACCTATCTCATTTGGGCTGAAGGAGTTTGTTCCTGATTGACACAAAATCTAAACTGCATATTATCAGAAAACAAGTAAGTTAAAAAAACAAAAAACAAACTTGCATATTCCCTTTTCATCAAAAGTTTAGAAAATAGTACACAAAACAGACAGACAGACAGAGATATAGTATTTGAACTATCAGGAATGTATGAAGGGACTCCATTACTAGAATGGTGATATCAAAATTAAAATGAAAGACAGCCAACTTCTCATGTGATTACTCAATGGCATTCTACCTCCTTGACATACAAAAAAAAGCTCCATTTACTTGCTTTCTCCATTTTGAAATGTCTTGCATTTGCACAATGCTGGTCTCAGATCCCATTTTTAGTGCATGATGGGTTACATCCATTATCATATCATTAATTGAAGAGGAATTCCAGATCAGTTAAAAGTTTGTCTCAAAAGAGAAAAAAAATATATATATATAAGTACGGTTGTACAATGGTAAATATTTGATCCAAATTTGATTGAAGTTACAGAAGTTATAAAATTGTGAAGTTTCACTAATTTTAGCAAAAACAGTTTTTGATCAGTTGATATATAAATACACCTGTGAGTGAGCTGATGATGTCATTACCTCACAATTTTCCACAGATTGTGTCCCAAAAAAATGACATGAATTAAATTTTCTGCTGCAGCAGCATAAAACACAATCTTTTCTATAACTGAGTCAAAACAATGATCAGTCAGATATACCAGGATTTGAGACTGGCGCATAATTGCACTTGAACAAAAAAATTGGAAATGTCATGATTTTGTGTATGACTATATGGCAAGTTGTGAGGAAATGACATCATCAACTCACTCATTTGCATATTCATATTGACTGTTCAAGAAATATTTTGTAAAAATTAGCACAACTTCACAGTGTCATGGCATTCTTAATTTAAATACAATTTTGATTACATTTTCACTGTTGTGCTTATAAAATTTTACTCTTTCTTATCAGACTGACTCTCAACTGGTGTTGGATTCCGCTTTAACCCGTTGAGGATGAGTCCTGAGTATACTCGGGCAGGTGTCTGTGGGAAATGAGTGTTGTAGCAAAATCAGCCCGTCCTCACACAATGGGTTAATGTTGTAGGCCCTCCTCAGAGAACACTTATCTTGCATCAAGGACGGGGTAAGAAAATAATTCTAAACACACAGGTGATGATTTTACGGTGAACTTGATTTGATTTCTCAAATGATCTCTCCCTTGCCACGTCCACGTTAACTCTGACATATCAAATGAAAACAGCCAAGCAACACTAAACCTATGCTCAAATCTCAACACTCGCGTGTCTCTGGTTCCACGAAAAATCAACAAAGGCATGATGTGGAGTCCTTCTCAGATGGCCCATTACGGATATTTTCGTTTGCCCGCAACCACGTGAAACAACCACCAGGAAAGATCGGCCATAATAATATCTTCTTTTTTTGTCTACTTCTTCTTTTACTGGCCTGAAATGGAAGCCATGTTTTGGAACGACAAAAGGACCGACTTGGATGACACGCTCCCCCAACCTAGCAGACTGCACGATACCATTAGCAGGTCCAGAGCTTGAACCTGAAATTTGATCGGTCTCACACAACATGCTAACATTCATAAGAAGATGTGGCCTCGAGATATCCAATACCATCTCCCATTTTTCAGATTACACAACTTACGGCTTCCACTGGCTCTGGTATCAAGCAGTAATGCAGGAGATTTTCTTGATTTCCTATTAAAATATCAACTGAATGACTGTTGGTATTAGCTGTCACATCAACAACACCAGTAGAGTTTTTGGCCCAAAGTAACCAAACGCACTGAAACTGCAAGTGATACGCATGTGACAATACAATAAAAACCTCCATTTATGGTTACAAAACATATGTGATGTAACACGAAAACACCAAACATATTCACACTTGATGAGGAAGGGAGCAAATGTATTGTCCGTTTGCAGCAATATTTGGAGAAAACATCAGTGAAGTTTGAAGACAATCGGATAATCCGATCAAATTTATCAAATTTTAAAGTTTTGGTGCTGCTATCACTGGATTAGAAGACTGCAACATTTTGCGAAGGTATGCATGGAAAACGATTTAAAAAAAATATAAAAAGAATTCAACATATTCTTATTTTTCTAGCATAATGAAAGAGCACTTGATATACCTCTTTCAGAAAGCAGAGGGAATAATATTACTCATAACAAGCCAGAATAAGTCGAGGGAATGTGTAATTTTCATAAAAAATGGAATTTTGTGGATTCTCTTTTAATTGTCATACTTCAAACAACACATATAGTTTTCTCTACGTCATTTTCCTGCACTGACCTCATGAATTGTAGTAGTCTTCTCATCCAGCAGCACTTAAACTCAAAGATTTAAATAGATTGTCTGATTATTTCAGATTTCGCCATAACAACACATCCAGCTCCCATCAAGCAGTACAAATTGTAGGTCTAACCCTTTCTCTGCCGGAGGAGTTTGGACAGTGTGTACAACGCTATGAGGTTTTCACCGCCGATTCACATTCAAAGCGAACAAAGGGTTTTAAAAGACGAGAAAGTTTGGGGCGTGACTCACTGTCGCTAGGTAACGGGGCCAACTGGTAGGTGGTGGTGCTGGGTATCGACGGGGTGGCTGAGAAGCTGTTTGACATGTACGGGCTGTAATTCTGAGAAGCATAGTACTGGTTGAAACCGGTTTGGCTATACGTCGGGTACGGACCGTATTCTACACCCTGCAAGCCACCAAGAAGGAAAGACAGAAACAAAAACAAAATAAAAGAGTAGAAAAAAGAACATATAAAGAATAGATTCAAAATGAATTACATCTGCATTGTAATTATACACAATAGCAGCAAAATTCATTGTATGAAGGGTAAAAGATTATTCACACGCTGATCTCAAAACGTATATTGTATTTTATCACACCGACTTTGTTACGTGAGCATAAACTCTTAAACATTGGTTAGTCCTCTGAATGCAATTTCTTTACTGTCTTTCCTTTTCAACAATCCGAAATAAACTAAGCTGGATGTGTGTGTCAGACTCACCTGATGTGTACTGTTGAAACCCTGTGAATTTGTTGTAGTATTGCTGGTTGAGGGGTATGTGTATCCGGCCGTTGTAAATGCGCCTGCGTTTCAAGAAAAGAGAGAGGGAGAGTGAGCGCGAACACCAGATCGTGAAGCGTGTTAGGATATCATAATAGTTAGGCCTACACATCATTCTCACATCCAAGGGGGGGGGGGGGTGGGATTAACGTGAAAAAAAAACAATAAAACAGAAGGGGAAACATGCAAAAAAAAACGTGGCGAAAATTTGAATGAAGGCACTTTTTGTATTGAGTGTGATAGTATTACAATATCATCAAAGCGACTGCAGTAAAATTACTTCCCACGATATGAAAATAATGATAATGCCATCAATGACCATGCAATATTCTCAGAGTTTGATTGCAAAGCGACTTAACTCTGCTGCTGTTAATTTTTGATATATTTGCAATTAAAGCTGCCCCACCCCCTCCTAAGAAAAAGAAATAAGAAAATATGGGACATTCTTAGTTATAAGTTAAAGAACATTCTTTGTTTATGTAACAAGCAAGGTATCGGTAGAAAGGTTTTATTTTGCTGTACCTGATATTGGACTTTAATACTTTAAAATTTTTAAAAATGGTGCTTAACCCATTTTGCAATTAAACTCCTTATTTGGAGGCCTTCAAGAAGGACAATACATGGAACACAATAAAATTTTATACACTACTTCATTATACATTCACAAGACACCGACACAGAATGCGGGTTATGTACAAAAAGCACTGTACAGTTGTAGAAAACAAATGTTGTCAGATTTTAGGAACATTCCACAAATGACTACATTCCACACATTTGTGGGGAAAAACAAAACTGTGCTTACGGCACATGTTTTCAAAATTTGCATTCTTACTCAAAATCATGCTTAGAAAAAAAACAATAATCTATTTCATCGACAATATGCCGCATTTGGCTAAAATTTGTTGCACATATAAAGGGGGAAAAAGGGATGGTGGGGGAATTTGACCTTCTTTTATCAATCTAAATGTGGAATTACATGTGTTTGAACAAGTGTGGGAAAAAAGTAAAAATATGGGAATTTACACTGATCACCAGAACTCTTCATCATCTTAACCCATCTAGGACAGACTGATTTTGCTACAACTTCCCATAGACACCTGCCCCAAGTATATACGGGATTCGTCCTCAATGGGTTAAACAGCAGTGTAATATCATTCATCACTCCATATCTTCCATTTGAAGATTGAAGGAGGCCAGCCGTATGATCAATTTAAGTATCAAAAATAACTGCAGCAATTAAAAACTTCGGCCGGGTGATGCCCATACTTCCTGCTTTACTTTCGGAAGGTGTTTTGATTAAATCGTTCTAAAACTATGCATGGGAATTACGGTCATATGGTATGCACTATATCTGTCTCCATTCCCTTTTGGATGTCACTGGTCAATTTTTTTTTTTAGTTTTAATTTTGTGTGGATGAGAAGTAAAATTACAGTAATCATTCTTTACTTTCTTTCTTTTTTTCAAAAACTCGCATCAAATTGGCATGCTTGAAATTGTCCGGCAGTGTTAATACAAAATAACTGAGGTGAGTGGAATTTACCTTGCATGCCGTAATACGAGCTTTGTCCGGCCTGCGGCGTCCCAACGAAACTCGCCGAACCATATGTACTCAGGTACGACCCCTGACCCGGTATCGTTCCTGGGTCTGTCTTTAATGACTTTGTGCCTGCTAAATAGACAAGAGAAAAATGAGGATTATGATGCATTTTCTGTGAATTTTTTTTTTGTCTCAATCTTCTTCCCTTTTCATTTTTATTTTTAAAGGGCATTTTCAGTTCATTTAAGGCTATTAGAGTGGCAATGGATGCAGTCGGAGATGAAAATATGAAATCACGGACTTAAAAGCAAAACCACCTTATACGAATGAATGCGAGGTGGGGCAAAGTTGAAGCTGGAGAAATAGAGTGATTTTCCTACTAAAAAGAGCTACCACACTGCATGAATTCACTGACAATGTGTTCTTTTTAATTCTCTTTTTTGTTTTTTACCACCGATCTGAGGAGGGGCTTCGATTTAGAAGATGAGGGAGAGTTCTGGTGCAAGATGTCGCAAGATGCGCTCCAATCCGCAAGACCAGAAGGCACAAGAATTACTTACAAGCATGCAAAACGGAAGCACTGGTACAGGACAGCATCACTCACAATTGTTTTCACATTGTGGGTTAATACATAAAATCACATTTTTTAACAGTCACACATAATAATTTGTAATAAAGAAAGTTAAATCTTAACTTCACATGGTCATTAACACAATGACACATTCATCAGATATACGTTTCTCGATATTCTAGTCTCAAGTACTTATTTAGATAGATACTCGTGACTAAAAGTCTGAATAACATCTAAAATAAATATGAAATGATGTTACTGTTATTAATATTTCAATTGTACAAGTTTTATGCAAGTAACATTGTGGTGTCGTTGGTGTTCTTTCCCATTTATACTAATTTTGCTGTTTCATTAGAAATAGTATATTATCACTGAATTTCAACTGCCTGGTTATTTTGTGTTGTAATGGGTTTTGATTCTATGTCTTTGTGGTATACATACAGCTTTGTAAATATATATGTGAATGTATATAATATTAATGATGATGATGATGATGATGACGATGATAATAATAACAATGTGTAATGTAGCTTTAGTGGCTGTAAGGATGATTCTACTAAATAAACCACTAAATAATCACTGATTCTTATTAAAATAAGAAGTTATTTCATATAGAGTTTTAAAAGAAAAAAAGTAGCAAAAATGAGTTTTTATGAGTAATAACTTTTTCTTTCTATTCTTTTTTTTAACCCATTGAGGACGAGTCCCGAGTACACTCAGACAAGTGTCTATGGGAAATGTGTGTAGTAACAAAATTAGTCTGTCCTCAACGGGTTAAGATTGAGGAAAAAGAGAATTAATCAAATATATTTTACCAAGTCAGTAAAATCATGAACCCTTATCCAAATAATTGACCTGAGATATAGGAAACATTGTTTCTCTATAAGGAAAACAAAAACAAAAACGTTGGCAAATACAAAATTTCAGCTCAGATTCTGAATCTGTCTGCCATCAAATATGGAGAAACTTTTTTTTTTCTGTCCACAACAACTGGAAAAAAACATCAATGCTTGTTTTTCCATCATGCAGCACAGACAACCAGATTAACATACAGCACCATCCAGTTTAGTGTTCTGCTTTTTCCATCTAATTACTAGTTTTACACGCTACACAAACGTGTTTTGCTTCGCAAATTGATGATGGCCCACAGCCATTCTTTCTCCACTTTTTCCTTTTTCATAAAATGCGAATGATTGACACATTTATGAGTGTTTCAAGAACCAACACACCCGTGGGTTGCTTGTTTTACAAAGACGATAAGGGAAGAATTAGAAGAAGAAAAAAGAACCTCTTTAACACCCCCACATAAAGTCCTGGTATGATAACCACATGACTCTATCAGGACTTTATACATTGAAAGGGGAATTTCTTTCTATATCAACGAGTCATCTAAGTACCCTCCTTTTTCGACCTTCCTTAAAAAAAAAGGGAAAAAAAAGAAATTGCAAAGGCTGAAGAGCAGAAGTGTGAGAAAACAGCTGGTAAGGGGGTCACCCAAGCCGGAGTTACAGGTAGGTAGAGCTTTTTTTTTTTTTTTTTAAAGCAAAGGGTGCTCGCTACACAGGCGCAGAGATGCTGGTAGGCAAATCTTGTGGCATCGAGAAAGGGGGGGGGGGGGAGGGTGAGGAGAGATGAAAGGGAGATAGAAATTATGCTGTCGTTAGGTGGTCATTAACTTTAAGATGGGGCAGAAACCTTAACCTCCACGATTAATGTAGGTGAACCATGTGTGCGTCTTTATGTGCGTGTGCTGACTTAAAAACAAAATTATTATTTCTGAGTAATTTCATAAAAAATCCCAATCTAACTTTAACTATCAAATTTCTTTCCATGACTTTAAGTCCTGTAAGTACAACTTTACAATGGGTCCCCGATAAATAATTTTGCGTATAGATGAAACTATTAGCTTGACTAGTTTTATAATTAAAGAGCAGCATGTCATCTGATATTTTCCACATATATTAATTCTGCATTTTTAACATCTTTTGTTTTTTTGCAATATAAACTGTAATCACCCCCCCAAAAAAAAAAAAAAAACACCACAGCCAAAATATACAAGTGATCAACAAAAGAAAAAAGAAGCACAATTCGGAGAGTTCTTGATATATTTCTCATTCCACACACAAAAAAAAATCCTTTGCCGAGGTGTGTGCTTGCCAATTCACCACCATACTCCAACATTCCACTTTATGATAATGTCCATATTTTGTCACGGTGTGAGGAGGGGAGTAGCGACAGCACAGAACAAGAGACCCGCGGGTCTAGCGCTCACCTGAGTATCGCAAGTTCACCTTTCACGCAGTCACTAATCTAAATTATTCACAGCTCTACCAAAATTTGACGAGGCATTCTCAAGTGGAAGATGAAAATGTACAATAAGGGCCCAATTTTTTCAAGATTCCTTAATTTGGGGGAATTGGGGCCCCCTGGGGCCCTCTGGGTGGGGCATGGTGCCCAGTTTGATAAATTTAGATCCTGACCACCTAGGGATGCTACCTGCCAAGTTTGACAAAAATCCATCATGAGGTTTTCAGGAAGAAGATGAAAATGTACAATTCAGGCCCCCATTTGGACCCTTCCAACCACCCCCCCCCCCCCTACCCCCAAGAGGGGCACCCCTGGATCTCCTATGAACAAACTTGAAACTACAGTCATTAATGTACTCACTCATAGTATTATCTCAGCTCTATAACTTCTGATTCTAGAGAAGATTTTTAAAGATTCCTTCATTTGGGGGGTTTGGGCCCCCTGGGGGCCCCCTGGGCGGGGCATGGTGCCCATTTTAACAAATTGAGATCCTAACCCCCTAGGAATGCTACCTGCCAAGTTTGGTGAAAATGGGTCATGGGGTTCTCAAGAAGAAGATAAAAATGTACAATTTAGGCCCCATTAGGACCCCTCCTCACCCCCCCCCCCCCCCCTGGGTCCCAAGGGGGGCACCCCTGATTCTGCCATGAACAAACTTGAAACTACAGTCATCAATGTGCTAACTCATAGTATTAACCTAGCTCTATCACTTCTGGTTCTAGAGAAGAAGATTTTTGCGGATTCCTTAATTTTGGGGGGTTTGGGCCCCCTGGGGGCCCCCTGGGTGGGTCATGGTGCCCATTTTAACAAATGGAGTTCCTAACCCCCTAGGGATGCTACCTGCCAAGTTTGGTGAAAATGGGTCATGGAGTTCTCAAGAAGAAGATGAAAATGTACAATTTAGGCCCCATTAGAACCCTTCCCCACCCCCCTCCCCTGGGTCCCAAGGGGGGCACCCCTGATTCTGCCATGAACAAACTTGAAACTACAGTCATCAATGTACTAACTCATAGTATTAACTTAGCTCTATCACTTCTGGTTCTAGAGAAGAAGATTTTTACAGATTCCTTAATTTTGGGGGGTTTGGGCCCCCCTGGGGGCCCCCTGGGTGGGGCATGGTGCCCATTTTAACAAATTGAGTTCCTAACCCCCTAGGGATGCTACCTGCCAAGTTTGATGAAAATCGGTCATGGGGTTTTCAAGAAGAAGATGAAAATGTAAAAAGTTTACGCACGACGCACGACGGACGACGGACGACGGACGACGGACGACGGACGACGCACGACGCACGACGCACGACGGACGCCGGACGAAGGGCGATCGCAATAGCTCACTTGAGCCTTTGGCTCAGGTGAGCTAAAAATCTCAAAAAGCCCCCACGAGAAATAAGAAGCGGCAGATACACCGCACGAATTAGATAGTGACGATATTTGTCAGCCAACACACACAGAAATGTGCCATCTCTGTCTCATTGATTTTTTTTCACCCCCTTCTTTGTCGCTTGTTCTCTTCTCCAAACTCTACCCCCCTCTTCATTTGCGGTTTGATAGCTCTGACCGTAACGACGGCCAGATAAGAGCTGGGTAAACACCCCGCCGTCGTCAACGCGGACAGAACACGCTACGCGAGAGATCTGATTCATCCAGCAAGCGAGCGGACAAGTAGAGGGAACACACGCACGGGGAATCCGTTGCGTGCGGCAAAAGGTATATCAGATCGGATGCTCAGTAGTCCATGAGCAGTTGGATCTGAATAAAACCAGAGCTATGGCAATCAGGAAAATAGATAGAGTGGTAGATGGAAAGAGAGAATTAAACTGATAGAGATAAAAAGATATATAGAGAGATATAGATGGATAGAAAGAGAGAAAGATAGAGAAACAGAGAGATATATAAAGAGAGATAGATAGATTGAGAGATAAATAGATATATACATACGTACTGTACATAGAGAGAGAGAGGGAGAGAGAGATGGTAGGTAAAGTAGATGAAATATTAAAAAGAGTAAAGCAAAAGAAGAATTGATGAATGGCAGATTACCAGAACAAGGAAAAGAATGATAGGTGTTCAGTTGTCGAGGAGAAAGAGAAAGAAGTTTAGATGGATGAAGGGAAGGGAGGAAAAATGAGACAGAAGGTAAGAAAGAAGAGAAACATATAATGGGCAGTCAGAGAGAGAGAGATATAAAGAGTGTGAGAGAATGCTGGTGAAGATAAAAGGCCTGAAAGAAAATTGAATCAAATAGAAAGAAAGAGAGCATTTCTAAACATGGACATAATTATGAATTAAGAAAGTGATAGAATGATATTTTGTGACTTAGGGACAAACAATAAAAGAAACAAGAAGAAAAGAACAAAAAAAGATATCATTAAAGGTGGAAATATTTGCCAGCAAGAAGTACATGGGTGGTAGAAGAAATCACAAAAACTTCTCTTTTTTCTGGGTAAAAAGAACTGGAAAAAATTGTGCACAATGAATGCTTAGTACATTATTAATCATTCTATAAATGACAGCAGCCATACATTTTATGCCGAATCATTCTTGGCCAACAGAGTTAAAGCATTTTTTTTTTCTCAAACATTGCACACATCACACCAGAAGTATGAGAGTGCAAAAATGGGAGAATAGTGATATGTAATGGAAGTTGAACATAGAAGATAAAGTTGAAAAAAGGAACTATGCAACTTTTTTAGAGTATGAACTGTTGTTGTATATTACTAGCAATACCAAAAAGAAAAAAAAAGAGCTACATCTAAAAAAAAAGTGTATTTCTTTTATCATTGCAAATGCCTTGACTACATGTGCCAGGCTTGCCTATATTACAAGTAAATTGGCAAGGACAATTTCCATAAAACTTTATCACTACATGTATACAGGCAGTTCTACAGTACAGGAACTAGTTGGCATTGAGACAGTTTAAACAAAAAGTCTCTTCCTTTTTTCAGGCCATCCTACAGTTGCCTCGGCGCAAGGGAGCAGTTGATTTCTAATGTAAATATCATGGTAGGCCTATGAATTAGCAGGGTTTTGGCCCTTGATGAATCTGTATTGATATAAACAATGACATCAAAAGCATAGATATGATGTGCTCATATTCTTGTAAGGTCTTTGCATTGGCAGGCTTTGGGCCCTTGGTGGATCTCTCTTGACATCAACAATAACAACAAAGATATGATGTGCTCATGAACTTGTGGATGACTTTTGAGAATAAAATATATAGTTGGGTCAGCTTTACTCGCAACTGACGTTTTTTTTTTTTTTTTTTTTTCATTGTGGAAACTTTTTGTGAACCCTGTACCATCATCAAATACAATCATTTCCCAATCCCCAAAAAACAAAACAGCACAAAAACAAAAATAGCAAAGAGCAATGGCTTGCAGAAACCCCACAAGTTGTAGAATGATACAAGCAATTTTCCACAATTATGTTCAGCCCCAGCAAGAGTGGCTTGATTTCTTCTTGTGCCTCTCCCGCCAGCTGTCCAATCTTTACTCATTTTTCTTTCTTCTTCTGCTGGAGAAGAAACTTAAACGAAAAAGAGAGAGAAAAAAATCCTTTGCCTTATGCAGCTAATTGCAGCATTAATGAAGATGATGACCACGCTAGGAGTCTGAGGTTCAGATGACACAAGACTGGTATCCGTTACCGCGGGAACGGTCTAACATGATACTGAATGATTATCGGAGATCTTGATTTGCAATCTTCTTTTTTTTTGTCTTCTCATTCCAGTATCTACACCTGTCCCTTTTTTTCTCCTTTTCTTATCTCATTTATTTCTTGTTATCCTCGTTCTTTAATCTCTTGGGTTCATTTGGCTTCTCTTGTCCACAGCACCTGACTTCGTGTAAATTCAGCTCGCACATTTTTCCCGGCCCGTCCCCAATCCGGCTGCCTCTCCATTTTCTGCACCACTTTCGTCAACAACACATCCCCAAGGCACTCCCCATCCCTCCATCTCTACTCCATTTGCTTCTTCTTCCTTTTACTTGGTCTTCTTTTCCTTTTAATTTCTTTATCTCTTTGAATACCACCATCACCATCACCATCACCATCACCATCACCATCACCATCATCTTTCTGTTCCTTATTCTACTCCATCTTCTATGTCATCATCTTCTTCCTACTCTTTCTGTTTTTTGTTTCTTGTCCGTTTCTTCTCTAACAGAACCTCCACAGATCTGATATTCTCTGACTGCCATTCTTATTTCAAACCACTGCAACGAGGACTAGTTTGAAGTATACTCGGGCAGGTGTCTGTTCAAAATGTGTGTTATAGCAAAATCAGCTGGTCCTCAATGACTTAACATGCAGCTTATCAAAGTAGACATTGAAGTCAGAAAGTAGGATACTTCTAAGGATTCATCAGGGACCAACCTGCTACCCTTCTGGCTTTGAATACCGGTATCTGAACACCCCTCTCGTTCCCCTTGTAGGATAAGAGCAGCAAGGCTCCCTCAAGCAAAGTAATTCTGCTCAACATTGACCGAGGGCAATATTTCTTAACCCGTTGAGGACGAGTCCCTAGTATACTCGGGCAAGTGTCTATGATACTGGGAAATGCATGTTGTAGCAAAATCAGGTTGTCCTCAACAGGTTAATTAAGCGAAGTTATTCTATTTTAAGAGTGACTGAGGGCATAATATTTCTTAAGGCACAATAGTATGTGATTCGGTTGTCACAAGTTCTTCTTCAGAATCCATTGTCTACAGACTTTCACAGCACTTTTGAGAGTTACATCTGATTCACTGTATGCGTTACCATGCCATGTTCCCACACGTATAGTATAATCTACATCACATGCAGGAACACACACCATTTACAAATATCACAGAGAGCATGCATGCACAAGCACAAATTGATTACATGAAAACATAAGTACCATATACAGTAACATACATAAACAGGATACATGCACATAACTCCTTTGGTGTATGTATAATGGGTGGAATATCATTTCATTCTTTCATTTTCTTTCTTTTGCCATCCTGACATATATGATAACTTAAATCTTAGCCTTTCATATAATCAGTGCCCCTTAGTCATTCCTTATGCCATCTTTGTGGTCATTTGGCTACTACGAATTTGATTGAACTGCTATGATATTTTTCTGTCAATAATACATAGATATATATTTCTTAAATAAACTTTCTACCAACTAATTGCTACAGGGCCTAAAATATTCTTCAAGTTTAAACCCTGCACAGAAAACATTGCGTCATGTCTAACAAAACTTGCCTTGGAATATGCCCTTTATAAATGTGTGAATAATCACACAATCATACAAAAGAACAAAACAAAACAGGAGAAAAAACCCACTTTCTATTACAGACATCCTGGTAGTAAATCAAAACATATTTGTCTGCTTTCGTTCTTCTCACCTCCTTCTTCTCCCATCCCCATTACCCCCCCCCCCCCAAACAGATCTGATGATGGAGTGCTCACCGTACGACATGGTCTGTCCTACAATCCCATACGGCGACTGACCCGTCTGGGCCGAGTAGGGGTAACTGGAGGCGTTCTGTGACCCAAACGTGCCGGCCTGCGTCTGGGAGCCGATCGGAGGGAAGTTCCCGCCCTGCGCTGACGGGGTGGGCAAAATGTGTGGATAGGCTTGGCTGTGCATGACCGGGCAAAAGTGATAAGAGAGAGAGAGGGGGGGGGGGATAGAGATGGAAATATATGGTTAGAAGTTTGTCCTGTATCAGGGCATAACTTTGGAAGACACACTTATAGTTAAAATATAAAACAGAATACAAACATAACAGGAAAAATATTGAAATAGCAAGATGAAAATCTCTATTACTGTTAAACCAGACTCATTCGCGGCATGAAACTTGCACAAATTGGCACCGGCATTCAATGCATTGTGTAGACAGCAACTTTCCCCTGCATTTCACTTTTGTGAATCTTGGCTTCTCACAAATTCATTTCAATTCAATTCAATTTCAATTTCAATTCAATTTCAATTCATTTTCATATTTCTCGATGAAAAAATTCATCAAATTTAACAAAATTAACTAATACATGATATCCAGCGAAATTACTGACCCTGATTTCTTAATCCATTATAGTTTGTTAGGATGGACGATGAACCCAATTTTATATATCATAAATGCTGATGAGCTGTAGATGTGATTTGATGGGTCATTAAGGCTGAAAAAAACACACCAAATGTGACATCATTAAACTAAAAAAAAATAAAAAAAGTAATTTGAAGATGACATCATTAAATTTCAAATACACTTGAGCATATCTCAATTATCCTTACCTGACTTTCACCCAAATTTCAGTATGTTACAAATAATACAATTGTCTTTCAATTGAATTACATGATTTGTCAATTTAAAGGTATTTAAAAACATCAATTGAAATGAATCGGGCAAGTCTAATAATTTTACATGATGTTTCTGTGGCAGTCATTTTTCTCATGGGGTTTTATTCATGTCACATTTTGGCAACAGCTCGGGAACAATTCATCGTATCACCCAAATTCTTTACACAAATTTATACCATTTCAAATGATTCATTACGAAAAATAGCACCTTCTTGCTTGGATGCAATCTTGGCTATGAAAATAAGGGTCAAATGTCAAACATTGTATTCCTGTATCTTGGGAAATAGATGCCCTGCCAATCCCATATTTTGCACAAATTTACAGCATATCAAATGAATAGTGTCCTGACATAACATCTTTCTTATCATACATTATTATGACTATGCTTTTTTCCCATTTTTATGACATCATCACTGTGACACAATCAGAGTGAAACTTGCAATTTTTTTACTATTTCATGCTTTAATCTCCATCTGAAATTCAATTTCGTTGACATGCCATTAGGCACAACTTTGTTCAATAATAGCAGCAGCTTACTAATATCCTTCTTTCAGCTATTGACATGTTATACCATCGACTAGCAATCTCATTTCATGCTTTAAAGGATCACCTAATTTGTTGTCTTGACTATTAAACTCATGCGTCTATAATTTGAAACTATATGTGCAAATCAAATGAGGCGATGTTATAATAACTTGACCTGATGTTTAGAATGTTAACAGAGGAAAGTAATGAAGGCTGATATCAAGTCTCCCTTCATAAAGCATGGTACATTTCCAGTTCAGTCTTTTACAAGGACATCATAATACCGCCAAGGTTCTTAATTTTTGTTACAATCCTCAAAGCATCATTATGATGGAAGACTTTGTACTGCTTGACTAGCTGGTCAACATACAATCCATGTTCATGAAAGCGTTTTCAACGTGCTCGTAATGACGCACAAACGCAAGCGCCTCCGGCACAAGGGTGGAGGAAAGAACATGGAGTGAGTGAGGCGTGTTTTCTCCGCGTTGGTTGTCACGGCATCACTTCAGAATGAATCATAATTCAAGAATGTAAAAAAAAAAAGAAAGAAATATGCACCAACAACTCTACTACATATTGCCAAGTATATACATGCTTTGCTCTAATTATTCTATCCTACAATGAAATACTGTACCACACGGATTCCATGATTCAATTTGCTGTACAATAATGTGAACGGTAAAAATTCAAACCAGCTTCTCATTCAGAAATGACAGTTGAAACATGGCAACTGAAATTGCTCATGGAAACATTTGAGCCAAAAATGGTTGCATATACAAATGGAGCTCTCGGAACCATAAATAACCTTGCCTCAAAGATTACAAGTTCCTCTTGATTTGAATAGATTCTTTGCTCTCTGGAGACAGAAAAATTAATTTGCGATGGATAATGCATACAGCGGAAAGCAACAACAAGCATTCAAATGAGAAAGAAAAGTTCAAATATGGCCAGCAAACTTGACGATAAGAACGATTGACAACTGGTCCAACACAAACAGATATATTGCTTTGATCTCTTACACCAATCTACAGGTAGCCTTTTAAAGACTACGAATATGTCATCAATTGGTTAGAAGTATACTCTTTTTATCCTTATAATACTAAAGCAGGTATTGAGATACATCAGAAACATTCATGATTACAAGAAGAAGAACATCTATCACAGCATTTTGATAAATTCTGTCATCACCTAACCAATAGATGGTCAACTCTTACGTATGTTTTGCTCACCATCACCTTGCTTCAAAATTGTAATCAGTTCAGACGAACTTTGGTGAAACCAATAATGCAGATAACATAGAAAGACAAAAAAAAAAATGTCCTGCAAAATTACGAGAACTGCAGCTTTTCAGATGACAACGTAGCCCGAGGAAAAATTCATCCGGTATGAGTGGACGTCTATGAAACGGTTGCCATGGTTACATGTCTGAGGTATCGTTGAGATAACAGTCCTTGTTTGCTTAGCGCACGAAAGAAAGCATTTTATTCCCTGGACTCAAAACACAGTCAGAAATTTTCCTTGTAATTACAACAGTCTCTCCGTGAAATGCAGACAAGTTTTAATAGCTAGTGCCTTCATGCAAATTCATGATAAGTAATATTCAGGGTTTTACACTCCACTAATTTTCATTTCATTGTCCATTTCTATTAGAAATCTGTTTTGTTTGCATGCATGCTTGCACATCGGTAAATACATAAAATGCATGTAGGCATTTAAGACACGGGTAAGCATAGATAAATACAAGGGATTACAATATCAGAATATCAGTATTGTAAATACATGGCACTACAGAAAGCATTGAGTTGTACAGAGTCAAAATTGTGTTGAGTGTGATGTACGCGCAGGCAGGTGTATATTTGTGAGTCAGAGTATGCTTAAAGATAAAATGTATAAAGTTGACTTCTAAGAAAGCTTGAAATTGTCATATGACCAAAATAGCTACTTCAAAGTCACATTGTGAAATGGTTGTTTCATGGCAGCAACAGAAGAAGAAAGAGAAAAAAAAACAACAAAAATTTGTTCCTTCCCCTATAGATGATAGACTGAGAGATGCCCAAATAATGCAACAACTAGGCAGCAGCAATGAATGAGAGAGAGAGTGCAAATAGAAAAAGTAGTATAGTAGAAGAAGAATAAGAAGAAGTAGTAGAAGTAGAAGTAGAAGTAGAAGAAGAATTAGTAGTAGAAGAAAAGAAGAAGAAGAAGTAGTAGTAGTAGTAGTAGTAGTAGTAGTAGCAGTAGTAGTAGTAGTAGTAGTAATAGTAGAAAAACAAGAAAAAGAAGAATACTGTAAGTAGTAGCAGAAGTAGAAGACGAAGAAGAAGAAGAAGAGGAAGAAGAAGAAGAAGAAGAAGAAGAAGAAGAAGAAGAAGAAGAAGAAGAAGAAGAAGAAGAAGAAGAAGAAGAAAGGTCAAATGATGAGGATAAAGGAGAAGATGAGAGGATTCAAGGTGAATGAAAATAAACTCTCCATTCCACAAACTGGTCCTCGGGCAGAAGAGCAGCGGGAGATGACCAAAATTGAGTGGTGCCAATGCCAAAATTGGAGGGACTTTCTTTTTTCCTTCCTTTCTCTCTCTCTTTCTCTCTATTTCAGCATATGTTCCTCGTGACACCAAATACTCCCCGAGATCGAACTAATCACTCTGAAGTTGAGCCAAAATTGGCTTTGCTTGGAGTGCAAGGGTATGGAATTGCTGCCAGACTTGGATTAAAAAAAAAAAAATCTTAACTTTTCTCGAACTCTATGCCAGGCACCACGCCCCAGTTACAATGAAGACTATAGGCCACTGTAATCTCTGCTGTTTTAATCATAATCCCCCCAAAAAAACAAAAAAACAAAAACAAGATAAATAAATAAATAAATAAATAAAACAAAATGTTCTTTGCTACGCTAGGTAATCAACTTTGTGTAGATATTTGTTCTGCTTGGAGTGCATTGTATCAGAGTTAAAGTACAGTATAGATATAGAGTTTCATTAAATATTGTTACCGATCATGACCTGCACATACTTCAGTGATAAAAATAATGACTCTCAACAAACAAATTGTTTTACTGCATCTTTTTCTATCAAATGAGTGCCAATACATTTGTCGTAGAAAAAGAAGTGCAGATGACAAGCTCAAGATAACAAAAATGATATCCGATACAGATGAACACACTATCAAGTTTTAAAGAGTCAAAAAGAGTTCAGATATTGGTTATCACTAAAGATTGATGCCAATATTTAAGTGGTTTCTGAAACATCTCGCAATACATTAAAAGCTGAATCCTCACCACAATCAATACTATACCATCCCTTTAAGGGTAATAGACCTTACAATCACTCAGAGGTAAGTGATGGTACGTATTCCTTGTATATATGTGACGTTTCATGGTGAAGATAATGTGCTCTACTGCAATGTGGAGAATGCATAATGGGGATGCTGGAAGGGGGAAATAGAATCCAATGGCACAATATATAGAACATAATACAACATAAACAGGGAATTTCTAATGACGAATAAGATACCAAAATAAAAAAAAGGGGGAAACATCTTGACATTCACAATGATGAGAACAGGATGTTTGTTGTTCCCGCATCCAAATTTGCCAAACACCACCCCACAGGTAAAGGTGACACTATTTATTTATACTCGTGACACTCTTGTAGGAGTTTGAAAGGATTGTGAAAGAATGAGGCTACTTCCCATTTGAAAGTGGAACAGGCCAAATAGGAAATTGTCGATTGAACACACTTGGATCTTAACTGATTAAATGCACTTCCCCCCCCCCCCATTCTTTTTTTTTTTGGACCCCCATCATCACCAGGTGAGGTGCTAACTTCCGCCCACGGGCCAGGTGATGGGACAACGTCACTTCCATGTGGTTTTAGCTTCTGAGGATATCCTGTGGGGTCGGTAAGAAAAGTTGTTGACTTCCTAATGGTATCGGTCTTTGCCTGGCTTTTGGAATCCTCCCTAAAACTTTGGAGGGAAAAAACAAAACCAAACCAAAACAAATTAAGAGAACCAAATTATGTAGAAAGGAAAAACAACAACAAAAGGAATCTTCTTTTGTTTGCTTCTAAATGAATTGGGGGTAAAAGTTTGACGCATGGAGGGATAAGTTACAACGGCGGGTCAGAAGGGGAAGATACGACTGCTGGCATTCTGTCAGAGAATTCCTGTTTGCGTCAAACAAACAAGCAGCGCTGATGAACTCTAACTTAACTCTTGTAGAAACGCCCATTAAAGTTTATATGCTTGTTTATTGCAGCCTGCTCTGAAACAACAGAGTTTGCAGCATGCATTGTTCACGCAGAGGGTATCTTTTGATGCGCCACACACACACAAAAAAAAAAATCACGATACAAAAACAATACAGGACAATGCTCCCTTTTTAGTTACGTTGAAACAAACATCACCTGTCAGACGTATCATCTTTTTTTTTCATATCTTTGCATCGCCTTCAGATTTGATAAGCAAAACAATCCTACTGGAGAAGTTCCAGAGGAATAAAAACATCATATCATATGCCCAAGAATAAGCAAAAAGCATTGCAACATACAGTACTTTTTTTATGGAAGCTTAAAATCCACATTATATAGTAAAACATTACATTCAGTCAAACAAATTTGACTCCATGTCTGAAATCCAATAAAGAAAAACAACAGCTGTCAGAAATATAATGAACGGTAGTCTTCTGAGTTTAAAGGGATGGTATAGTATTGGTTGAGGTGAGAATTGGCCTTTTAACTTTTTGTAAGATACCAAGAAACCACATATGAAATAGCATAGGGCATACCATTCTAAGAGGAATTCAAAGTTTATCTGATGAAAATCAGTTTTGGAATGCCTGAGACATCCAAAAACAAAGTAAAACAAAGCAATCAAAATAAAAGGTGGGTCCCACCTTTTATTAGGATTGCTCTGTTTTGGATATCTCAGCCATTTCAAAACCAATTTTCATCAAATAAACATTGAATTCCTCTTGGAATCACATGCACCTTCACATTTCATAAGAGGTTTCTCATTATTTCACCAAAAAATGTTGAAAACCTCAAGTTAGTTCTTAACCAAAACTATACGATCTCTTTAAGTAAACCTGTCTTTGCAACGATCATTGGACTCCACACAATCAGACTTCAGTATAAGCAATTGTCATACTAGTATGAGTTATCTTTTTTCTCTCTCTCTCTAAATGCCAAGTAATCATAAGCTTCTATCACAACAGACTCATAAATTCTTCTCCCGGTCAAAGAAAGTTGAAGGCAGTGCTGGTAGCCCCCTTTTTTTAATCTGAAAGAAAACTCTATTAGAGTTAAGGAATACACACTTTCAGAAAGGCTTCCAAAACTTGTGCAGATTCCACCTTTCCTAAATCTACATCATAATCAAAATTCAAATTAAGAGGTAAGGGAAGGGGGGGGGGATTGGGGCAGATGGAATGAAATTTCATCTCATGAAACTAAGCTTACTTTTTTTCTTTTTAATAGTCTAAGATATCAATGATACGAGCAGGTCATCTACACCAGGGTATTTTATTTCATCGTTCCATGAAATTGAATCATAACTACAAAACCTAACACTCGATAAGTAACATCTTCACTATCCCGCCAGAGCAAATCAGAAGAAATCACAAATATGTCCCGAGACATATCCATTTCAATTTTTAATTCTCAAAAAAAAATATCATGAAAGCTTGATAAAATGCACATGTAAAAACTTTATATTATACTGGAATCTGACGACCAGTCAAAATACACCAAGTCTTTTAAGATTAAGAAGAGAAAATGAGTAATTTGAGACATGAAATAAAAAAACAAACAACATACACTATAACACTATCATGACTTTCAGGAAAAAGTGAACTCTTAAGCATTTTATATTAAATGACTACATACTAGCTCTACCAACACAAATATCAGTGTAGGTGATAATGATTTGAGGGTGGATGTTCTTCTTTTCTTTATGAAAAAAAAATAACTACATTGTAGCTAACCATATCAAACAGTGATATCTTGGCCTAAGAACTAAGAACATGATCTTACTTCCACAGACATTACTTGTCTTGTTTATCAATGCCATTGAAAATAAATACAGCTTATTTGTTTTGTTTTGTCATTATTTTCATCATTCAAAGTGATTCTCAACATGGAAGCACATCTTTACTGTCATATATTCTTGAATGGACAATTATGCTATGAAATCATTATTGGAAATAAAATTTCATCTAAACTGATTTGAATTTGAACATCATAATCATACATGTTGCCAGCGTCATGTGAGTGAGCGAGCAATCCCGGCACACACATGGTGGACGAAGAACGAGGACCAATCAATGATAAATGCACACAGGGTGCAACCACGTTTGGATTTCAGGCGTACACACACAAGGAATCTCGTATCACAGAGGATGCTCATTGCATCGGATCGCATGATATTTCCTGTTGTTGTTGTTTTTTTCTTGAACGACCACAGAGATGACCAAACACGCATACATTTTAAAAAGAAAGAGAGAGAGAAAAAAAAAAGAAAAAAGGAAGAGGGGAAAAGACCAAGAATGTGGCAGGATAGGTGGGGTTCAACACTTCCCACTCGGCCGGACATATTTTCAAAGAAAATATTCATCCAAACTTCCACTTTCTACACCTGCTTAAATATCAAAATTGTCCTTCGTCAAGTTCACTTATTAAAGCACGTGTTGGGAATGTAATAATGAGTTACAACAAGGGAAAATTGCAAGGCAGTTAACCCTATTACCTATGGAAGATGTAGAAATGCTCCATGGATTGTAGTACATGATTAACATTGAACCAGCGAGTAACTGGTTGGCCCATTGAGGACGAGTCCCCAGTATACTCGGGCAGTTGTCTATGGGAAATGCATGTTGTAGCAAAATCGGACAGTCCTCAACATGTATTGAACTACAGGACAGCATGGTGTTCATGGCTCTTCTAAACCTCAGCAACATACGATATGTAGACAGCCATCACTAATAAAAGTCTGGACTATTGGAAGGCAAACAAACAAGTCTGAAATAATTATTGAATTCCCAGAGAATACACATTTTACCCTAATGTCAAATTGTCATTGCAACTTGCCTGAAAAATACTCAGATTGGTATGTGGTAAAGTTTGTATTTTATGTCCATAATGTTGATGACAGAGCACAAAAAGATGATGTCTTCCACAAGACAGTTTGAAAAAGATATAGAAATACATAATATACCTTTGTTAGTTATATGAACTAATAGGCCTTCAGGTATTGCAAAAGCGTGAAACATATCAATATGTTTTGTGCGCACAAACATTTGAGTGTTGCCTGATATTCAACTCTTTCAGTTCATTTTTTGTAAGGTCATGACAGTGATGGAAATTTCTAAATGTACAGTTGAGTTTTACAACATCTTCACATAGACAATATGCTAAATTCAGCATTTATATGTATATATGACAGTCATTACTATTCCACATTATGCATCTACACCACACACAGATAGATGGATAGATAGATATAGATAGATAGACAGATAAAGATATACATGAAATGCATATCAACTGACTTATGATACATAAAATAAATGTGATTTTGATGAGGTAGACTAAAAAAAATCATTTGCAGAACATATTAGAATACCCACGAAATCTACATTGTGCAGCAAGAGGTTGGAGATCAAGAAATATCTTGCTTCTAAAAAGTGATCTTTACTGACCAGAAAAATAAATAAATAAATAAATAAATTTGTTCCCCCGCCCTTTCATTTAGGGTCACTGGGTGAAAATAAACAAAATGTTATTTGTTTTTTTTTTCCTTTGCTATATAATAGAACCCTACCATAGGGAGGCACAAGTACAATTATCATAGCATATGAACAGAATTTTACATGCTTATTAATATATCATATTCCTCTTAAGATATACAACAAAGCAGGATAGCATGTATACAAGGAAACCTACTTCAAGCACTCATTATGAAGAACTGGGAAGGTACGGCAATCAGGAAATGACCACGATGACAAACGTTGGGTATGCGCATATTTTGACACAAATTCCACTCATATCAGGAAGTTTTTTTTTTCGTTCATCTGTTGATAAAAATTTTATTTCCTCCTTCTGACCGGGCAAAGAGAAATATTGATTTTCATACTTTTCTGTGAAAACTTCAGTGTATCATTTATATATTTGTAGACATAGTTTTTCTTTCCTTGTTGTTAATACCTATATAAAGAAATATACAAATATATACGTGCAAATATATAAATAAAGCATATTATAAAGTCTAAGAAAAAAAGTTTATTTCCATTAATTCCAAGAGATGTTCATGCATTACATTTATAATGTATCAAAGTGATGTGTCAATAATATACCCGTAGTGACATCTTTCAAGTGAATATGCCATGAAAAATCAGAAACACTGGGCGGAAAACTTCTGGTAATAAAGTGAAAAACATGATAAACCTCAAGCAAAATTAACCCTTCGCTCAAATAAAACAATTATACCGGTATTAAAAAATTAGAAAAGCACTCGGAGAGCGCAGACCTCCACCAAGCAGCTTACTTCCACCCATATTACACACGGATGCTGAAAATCACCCAATTTTCCAATATAGACGCCATTTGTTTACGTCATCAGCTTCCAGCTGCGCGGCACCTTGCCTGAGCAGAGCACATGCCTTAGTGCGCATATGGAAACCTCAAATATGCGCAGCTTGAACTCCCAAGTTCATTGACCCTCAAGAGTTTACCAAAAGATTTTTAAAAATCCTTCAAAAACTAATACAAATTCCAAGATCACTACCACAATTCAACCATCTGTTCATTGGGTCAGCTTCAACTTTTCCTGTAAGTTTCACCCAAATCCATTTGCAACTTTTTGAGTTATTTTGCAAACAAACAAACAAATAAACAAACAAAAACATAACCTTCTTCATTGGTGGAGGTAAGAATAAGAAAAAGACTAAACAGCATGTGAATTTCTTACCCTGTGAATCATAGGATTCCATTTTTGTTTTGGAGCAACCTGAGTCCTATGTGGAGTCAAGAGGTTTATCCTTGGACAATACAAGGGCTATCCAACAAATAATCAAAACAGAGCATGATGAGCATGAATTATACTGTAACGCAACCAGATATTTTTACGGTATGAAATTTTCATGAATTGGAGCCGATGGTCTTTCTTTTGCAGAATGAAATTTTTGTGAATTGGAGCCAAAGGTCTCTTATCATGGCCACAAAAAAAAAAATTCCCGCATTGTCACTGGCATTCAACGCATACACATAAAAAACGTAGACAAGAACTTTTGCGTGCTATTTTAATTTTGTGAATCTTGGCTTTCGCGAAATTTCGCAGAAATTAAAAATGCATGTGACCATTCCAGGTTTTACAGTTGATAATAATATACCAGGTATCTTCTCAATACCTTGCAGTTTCCAATGCATTTATACATAAATATAAATTTTGTGGCAAAATGGCAGGCAACATGCTCTGGAAGGGAGAAAGAGAAAAAAAAAAACTGCTCAAGAAACTCTCATGATGAATAATTTCCACTTGAAACCCAAGCCATGTTTCTGGGCAGCGAATCCAGCTAATCTCCCACTGGCCGGCGGCATCGGTCAAATGAAGTCCTCATCCCCTTGGACAAGTTGTATACGATGAAATGTTATTTGCCCATTTTGTGTGTGCAAAAATAACAGACAAACACACACATACACACACACTGACACAAAACAATTTTAATCTCTCGAAACCTGTAACAGAGAGGTCCTAATTGATGGTTGGGAGTGGATTAGTTTCAGTTTGGCCCTGTGCGGTGTGGTATCACGTGTGAGAATTATGTAACCAAGCACCCCGGTGTGACTTTCATCGTCCCCATTCCGGACTCCAGGACTTAATCTAAAGTGTGTTTGGTATCAAAACACTGTGACAATTCATACACACGCACCGCACATACACACAAACACACACACGGAAGAAACTAAAATGAATGAGACTTTTAAACATGAATGCTAAGCTGACAATTTGCAGACACTGTTTTTTTTCCCCCGCTCGCTCACTTACCTCCCAGAGCTGGACAGCGCATTTATCCGCAGAGCCGACATGGCCGATAATTATTACTTGATTAGGCGTTAATGCACCAGGTAGAAATCTCCCAAGCCCCTCTCGCTTTAGTGGGCCGGGGCCTCGGCCGATATTCCCGTTCAACGCCGAGTGAAACTGCAAACCGCCGCCCCTGTCAAAGTGTCGTAATCAGGGGGAACGCGATACACGGCTCCGATGAAACACCCGCTTTTTTTTTTCTCTCTCTCCCGGCCCTCTCCTTACTTTCACTGGTCGTCTCCCGAGAATACATACCAGGCAAACTCTTGCTAAAAAATAGATAAAACTCCTGCGTGTAAAGGAAGTATAGCATTGCAGAAAAGTAACCTCCCTTTCCTTGTTTGCATTGTCTCCTCTTACTCTCTCTCTCTCCCTCTCTTTCTCTCTCTCTCTCTAGTCTTCTTCATGTCTCCATAAAACATAAGGGTCTATAGTCCAAGTGATTTATGAGGTGATGGCAGTAATTAGCATATATACATATTCATGAGTTGGGCCTGGCAACTCCGCCTCCCAGATTAAATTAGGCCAACCACGCATTTTTTGTACACACTCTTGGAAAAAGGGGGCGTGGTGCTGGCTCAATGCACTCTTTCTTTCTTTTTTTCCTCATCTCATGATTGAGGATCTCAATTCTGATTGGTCCTCATTAGCATTACATTGATGAATATTAATTTGGGCATCTCCTGTCCCATACAATGCCACACTCATTTCTGAGCCAAACTTATGATAGTAGATATCTCTTGATGCATCTCTGCCATGACCTGCTTTGTTCTGGCACATCATCCACGTTCAAGTTTCTAGCAGAAATTTCTCATCTATCATTTACCCACTTTTTATGTCACATCTAAACTGGATAAACCCAGATATACCACTGGTATCTGAATTTTGAGACAAATTTGAACATCATGGCTTATGCCCCCATTTGGTGAGGATGGCATTCCACAGTCTGTCTTCAGTCAAGGTCGACTTTCAATTAGGCCAAGTCATCAAATTTGATTGCAGGCAGTCAGTACATTCTGAGAAAGCAAGTTTGAGTTTGCCGGTAGGGAACTAAAAGCTGCATATTAAGCTGCACAAGATGAGAAATTAATATAGCTTGTCCATTCCCTCCTGATATGCCTCTATTGGCATACTGTATACCATGCAGCAGTTGTGCCTCTTCATGCCTAAAACCTTTGGGTGCATTTACCAACTCACTTCTGCCACAAAATCAAGGTTTCCAAACAACTTTCAGGGAGTTTTAGGCACATGATAAAACACAAAGCTCTTTGAAATGCCCAAAAAAAGTGTGATCACAAATGTGTTTGAGCCAGAAGCATGTTTCTGTGATGATGATAAAACGCAGAGTCATTTTGAAATGTGTCTACAGCTCGAACCTGCTCACGCCAACCACTGCCAACTACAGCTGCACACATCCCTGCTCCTCAGGTCAAACTGCACAGTGAAAAGACCTCTCTCTCAACTCACGACGGAGATAAAAAAAATGCAACAACTCGAGAAATGCGATCCGAAAGGTGTTTGCGTATGTGTTTTGATAGTGGGTATTGAAACGTGTTCCAAATATGGGAAAGATGATAAACGCAGCCCATGTCATTTGAAAAGATATGATCTACCATCCCTATTATATCCCGGTTGGCATGAACAAAACGGGAGAGGGCAGCATTTATAAATGAGGGAGAAAAAAAAAATCACTCTCGACAGAAATCATCTTGTATTGACATAATGATGGAACATACAGGCAACAGTTTGTCTTTTCTTTCTCGGGGGAAAGATTTCACGTGTTTCTTCTTGTCGTTGTGTTCCATTTTGTGTTTACCAAAGGTCTACAGGAGATCAATACATTAACCCGTTGAGAACGAGTCTCGAGTATACTCGGGCAGGTGTCTATGGGAAATGCGTGTTGTAGCAAAATCAGACCGTCCTCAACGGGTTAAAGGGAGTTAATATCTATTACTCGTTGAATGAAACATGAGACTGAGCAGATACTTAAAGAAGAAGAAGAAAAAAATGCAAATGTCCCTCCTGGGGGCCAGTTCTGCAATATGAATTATTGAGGTACTGAAATGTTTTGTTACAAAGTTGATACCTCTACAGAAACATACACATGTATACAAACACAAACACAACCACAAACCACAAACACAAACACACCCCCACACACCAATTCTGCAGGTACCCCTGCCTTGATCGTATGACTACAGTATAGGGAAAGGTCGAAGACAGTTGAGGGCCAAGCAGCTTCTCAATTAATGAAGTCCCGACGAGTTTCAACGAAGTGTCCGGCCAGCCATCTGCTCTTAAATGACCAGCAGTGACCTGCCTCAAGCCGTACCACTTACAAGCCATCCCGCAATGTGGCTTACCCTCGCACAGACAAAATAATTTCGATTATATCTGATATAGACACTGTTACAAATTTGCCAGAACTACAGGTAGTTGGTGAATTTTCCACAGGGATGTAGATTCACGGGTATGCCAATTTTGTTTGTAAGTTCTCTTTTGTTTCTAAGAGACACCTTCACGGAGCCAGAGTAACTGCAAATTCCAAATGGCCGTCAGAAGATGGCATGACGTTGCCAAATTGATCATGTGATATGTGTCATGATGGGCTGACCTGGATCACACGATTCCTTTAAATAGCAGAGGATCATCAAGTGTTGACCAAAAGGCTGAAACAAACCTCAGCTGCATTTGACAGACCAAACAACTTCACCTACATGTGGCTCGCACAGAGCAAAAAACAAAATGCAATTAAAAACAACAAGGACAGATAATAACAGTGATATCAACTTATAAAGCCCAGAATCTGCATAGATAAAACAATAACAACAATCCAAACAAAGTGACACATAGAGAACTCACCTGTAATACTGTGAAGGGAACTCTGACTTGGGCTGGCGAAGGTTCATGTCCAATGAACTTTGACCCGAACTTGACCCTGTTGAGAAACCCACGCAGAGAGAACAAGAAAATTGGTTATCCTATAGAGTAAAGACAATCACTTATTAACTGGTTTAACAAAGAGAAAAGATGGAAAAAGCCTGTACAAACTTTCTCTTTCTTCCAGAAGGTAATTTCTTTAATTCTTTCCTTTTCGAGGCTAAACCTAACCCCTCGGTGATGAACATGCTTGAACAGAAGCCAGATGATTTGTACCATCAGTGAGAACAGCACTCTGTGGAAGCATCATATTGTTTTTTAGAAGATGATGATTGAATTTAGTTGAATAAACAACAACATCACCATCACGCTGGCATTTACATAATGTGGCAATTCTCGGAATCTGTGGTGTCAATTTGACCTCGATGAGATAGGGTTGAGGGGAAGGGAACTGGCATGCCCTCAGAAAGTGTCCTCTCCAGGTATATAATGTCGCACTTGTTTCTTTGTTGTTGTTTTTTCCTTTTTGCCAATGTGATGTGATACTCATGTAGACTCCATGATTAAGATCAAACTGTGTGTGTCATTTAAATCATTCTAAATCTTCTGAAAAAAAATGATCATAATATGCAAGAATGGAAAAATCCCATTTGCAATGCCCATTCATGCACTTTGCAGTCCATCAAAAACTGCTTACACTGTCCAGCTGTAATGAATGATAGACACCTTGACACCTTGTACTTGTAGTCCAAGGTGATTACTACGGGCCTAGATCTCTTTGGGTAAAGACTGAATTTGTCATCTTTGCAGGGCGTCATCCTCCACTGGAATCATCTTTGTGGATTGCAGTAAAAGTATCAAATTCAGGAAATTCGGCAAATGGTCTTATTTCCCACAACAAGCGAACAAATCACAGCAATATAAACACATACACATTCACTTCTATTCATCTCTATAGACATACAATTGTCATTGCAGAGAACCCCAACATCTAATCATCAGCCAACATTTGGTTTCTAAAAAAAAAAAAAGCTTCTAATCTGTCATGCAAAGAGTTGACTTGTACTCATGCCTCATATGTTTTATAGTTTTTACTGTCTGATCCTTCACACTGAATAAAAAATAATGTTCTACTTGGAAATTCCCATGACAGTATGCAAATGAGGATTATGTAATTGCAATATGGGTGAGTTAAAAAAAAAATGTGCCATGTTGCCGGTTCACTTACGTTCTAACAGGCTAGCGGAACTGACGGTCATATTGTAAAACCATTAACCTCACACCATCACACTATAAATGGTTAGGCGACAAAACATGCCAATCACAAAGTTTTGCAGGCATGACCGACAAGATAATGAGAACCTGTCCACTATCCACTGACCACTGTCCACTGACCAATGACCACCTTCAGATACAGTGTATCTGTTGTGTTTCCAGTATAGAACTAGAAGGCAGTAACTCTGCAGACTTTGAATATACACATTGTATGAATAAATAAAACTAGCATACCCCAATGGTTCATCACTTTTAATGACAAGGAAAAGAATATAATCATTTGATCCTTCCCCAACCCCAACCCCCGTCCGAAAAGGAACAGCGACAAACATGAATGTCTGTGGTCATGAATATACTCCAAAAGATATCAAGTGAACATACTATTTCTGGAACTAAAAGATGTCTGTTTGAACACATCACAAGACATACATTGTAAAAACAAAATGTGGTATTCCATTGTATGGATATAATACCACAGCTCAGAAATGAAAGAGGTGACAAAAAATGCAATAAGGCAAAGATAAAGGAACATGTATCATTTTTGAGATCTTCATTGATGAAAGAATGCTGATCTATGATAAGTAGACATGTTTACTGTAATGTTCATACTACCAGACCACAACCTACACCCCATCTTCTAATAACATGTTCTATGTTTACATTAACCACCAAGCTTTCCCCCCTCACTAACTTCTACTGATAACGCAATCCCTCTTTCCTTTCCCAAGCTGACCACATAGATTAACTGTCTCCACTTGATTGACAAACATGCCCAAACAAACTTGTTAAATGAGCTCCTACTGCAGACTGTGTATATACTCCCAGTTTCAACAATAAAGTCTCACTTATCCTCCCAACTACCACTGAGTGAAGTTCTATCCATTGCCTCTGAGTATCCAACTATCTGTACTCTATAGTAACATATAGACAGCGATACAACAAAGTTAACGTATCACCCCGAAATATTACATTGGCGACAAGGATTAAGACGAGGACAACGAGGATACAGTCAATGTAACCATGGCGACATCGATGACGCTTCCACCGTTTCTCCCAGATGCCGACCCTGTCGAGTGCTCATCTCGGTGGACAGCATGGCTTCAGAGCCTCGAATTCTACTTCGACGCTGCTGAAATCACACAAGCCGCCAGAAAGAAAGCTCTCCTTCTTCATCACATGGGAGCAGCTGCCCAGGGCATCTTCACGCAGACGATAAGGCCGCAACTCGCCGCCCAAACGCCTCCCTTGGCAGAGACATATGCCAACATCACCAGTGCATACAAGGCGTACTTCGCACCGAGCATCAATGTTGATTTCGAAGTCTACCGGTTTCGCCAGGCAAGACAGCTTGAAGAAGAAACTGTTGCTCAATATGCCGATCGTCTTCGGTCATTAGCCGCCCGTTGCTCCTTTCCCGACATGAACGCGGAAATAAAATCGCAAATCATTTGTAGCTGCCTCGACCCCGGACTTCGACGTCGTGCTCTTCGCGATACCACTCTAGACCTCGCAAAGCTGCTCATCCTAGCCAGAACTCACGAAGCAACGGAGCAGCAGGCGCGAGAGATGGAAAAAGGACTGAGTAATCTAAAAGTTGACGGTTTAGCGGCAGCTCACCTCATCGGTCGATCACGCTTGACACCGAAACAGCAAGCGTCGACATCGTGCTCCAATTGTGGTAGGAAACACACTGACAGAGATACATGTCCAGCTCGCGGAAAGACATGCAATCACTGTGCAAAGCGACATCACTTCGCGAAAGTATGCCGTTCTCGGATTGCTGGGAAGCCGCCATATCGTCAGCAGCCTGACAGATCTGACGACGACTCCCGATCATCTCGCTTTCGCTCACATCACGGAAATTCGCACCGTGACCGGAAGAGCTCCAGTGAACGCTCTCATGATTCGGACCGGCATCGCCGCAGTGACTGGCGATCCTCATTCTCGAATAGCCGACATCGTCGTCGTGGAAAGGAACGTGTCCGTCACCTATCCCGTGACTCGTCATCGTCATCGGAATCCTCGCAATACAGTGATGACAACGCCTTCTTTGTTCACTCAGTTCGAGAGAACAACAAGCTGCCGAAAGCCACAATAACAATCAGTGGTCAACCGATCGATCTCATTGTTGACACGGGATCGAGCATCAATATTCTCCGTGAGCAAGACTTCGCCAAACTTTCTTCGAAAATGCGGCTGCACCGCACACACATTCAGTTATTCGCTTACGGCTCTAAGCGCCCTCTCCCAGTCAGCGGGAAATTTCGAGCTTTCGTCACGGCCGTCGACAAGCGCCTCGTGGAAGCTCAGTTCTATGTTGTGCCCGGACACTCATACTTAACATCTCTTCTGAGTTTCAACACAGCAGTTGCACTCGGACTCATGAGATTCCATAAGTCGGTACAGATCGTCAATGCCGCAAGCCCTAACCACCGCGACCACGTCAACCATCTACGTGCTGAGACCACTTCTCAACGCACCGACAACGAGAGCTTCCGCACACACGATACAGTGAAGACGCAACGCACCGACGACGACAGCTTCTGTAGACGCGACACAGCGATGAAACAATGCGCTGATACAGTGAAGACACAACGCGCCGACAACGACAGCTTTCGCAGACGCGATGCAGCGAAGAAACAACGAGCTGAGCGCCTCGCCGACACTAACCGACAACCAAGGAAGCGAGCTATCGCAATCAGCAACCACGTTCTTGTCAAGCGAGCGATGCGTTCCAAGAAAAACAACCCAGCGAGTCACAATCGCAACTCCAAGTCCTACTCCCGCTACGACTACGACCACAACCATGATCAGGACCACGATTTCAACAGCAACCCTCCTAGCGTAGTACCCCGTGACCAACGACAACGCGATGAGCTACAGACTGCGAATTGGCAACAATATCCCCGACGAGACCGACATCCACCCGACAGATACGGGTTTGGCGTTCCAAATTAAGTTTGAACTGTTAATAAGTAAACTGGACATGAACTCAATTCACTTCCTAATTTAACTTGGCGCGCATAATTTGTGGAACAATATGGACGTACATATTGATAAGCTTGAACACAATTTAAGACTCAAATGTATAACACAAATAGCGGACACTTTGAACTCAGTTTTATGGTCGTTCTTTTTACACGAACAACTTTGTGACAATTTTGGAGATACATCTATGCGTCAAGCGTTAAATGATAATACAGTGTGTATGTGCAAATTATAATGTAACTGACGATCCAGTGATCAATTGTGAGGACGTCAAGCCAAGAACGTCGAGTGTATCAGCTTTTTTCTATTTTTTTTTATTTCAGCTGTTTCAAAGTGATCAAAATGTGTAGGTTTTGCATTTAAATTCTTCATAACAATGTTCATACATGTAGGCTCCTAAAACCAATTTGCCTGATTATTATTCCGACCTGCAATTGTAAAGCAATTCATGACAAAACATATAGTGTTTGAGTATTATTTCTTTTTATGACCACTGCAAAAAGAAAAAGAAAAAGAAAAGAGAGAGTAAAGATAAAACAAAAATGATAATAATTATGTAGCGGAGCTTATACTGTAGCAACAAATCATGACACTTTTTAATTATGTGATAAGAACTTGTATAAAATGTAAATATCTTTTGTTCATTTTATTATGACACCTTTAATCATGTGATAAGAACTTGTATAAAATGTAAATATCCTTTGTCCATTTCATTTTCATCATTTTCATAAGTTCTCTTGGCACCCTCATTATTCTGCATACACTGCCCCTCTGTCATTTCACAACTTTCCTATACACACCCGTTGCATCCCACCTTTCTCTATCCCTCTGTCTCCATACACCAGAACCTTTCTTTGCCACAACGCATGACTCATAAACTTTGATCTGCAACGTGCACTCTTCAGCCTCTTTTTTTTTTCATTACTCTGTTTTGTTCATAGTCATTCTCCCTGTCCTCTGTTGTTCAGTGTCTTTCATCATCATCATCGTCATCATCAAAAAAAAAAAAAAAAACAAGGGAGAGAAGTAATGTTCATACTACCAGACCACAACCTACACCCCATCTTCTAATAACATGTTCTATGTTTACATTAACCACCAAGCTTTCCCCCCTCACTAACTTCTACTGATAACGCAATCCCTCTTTCCTTTCCCAAGCTGACCACATAGATTAACTGTCTCCACTTGATTGACAAACATGCCCAAACAAACTTGTTAAATGAGCTCCTACTGCAGACTGTGTATATACTCCCAGTTTCAACAATAAAGTCTCACTTATCCTCCCAACTACCACTGAGTGAAGTTCTATCCATTGCCTCTGAGTATCCAACTATCTGTACTCTATAGTAACATATAGACAGCGATACAACAAAGTTAACGTATCACCCCGAAATATTACATTTACAACAACCAGCACACAGACATCTCTACTGAGAGGTAGTGTATATGATTCATGAATTTTAAAAAAATGGTATGAGTTTCTGGATATCTGATCTTACTGTCTTTTTGATCTTTCTCGTAACAACCACAAATGCATTATGAACATTGGGAGTATACACATCATGCTACAGAAACGTGTGACAAAACTGATCCACTTGCACTGCAAGCTAGTGATGCGGATGTGTAACCACGGCAACATACACACACACCAGAGGTTCACTGCAAAGAAGGAAGAGGAGGAGGAGGAGGAGGAGGAGGTGGTTTGGGGACCAGCACAAAAGGCTCACCTGGGAAGTTTTCAAGAGAGGAGGCATAGCTACTGTCGGACGCACTAGGAGTAACGCTGTTACTCAGCGGCTCCGCTTTGACTGTAGAGGAGGGTGTGGTTATTTTTGAGGGGTGGAGAAATGGAATCATATTTGGGGGTAGTGGATCGGTTACATGGTGGGTGTGGTTGTTAGGGTGGCACAATTATATATTGACGAGTATTGCATTTGTTTCCATGTTATCAGCAAAATGAACCACAATTAATATGGGAATATTTGGTGTGTGAACGAAGGTTAGAATACATTGCAAGAAGAGGGGTGGGGGAGAGAAGAATGGGTGTTAGGGAAGAAATATGATTTTAATTTGGGGGAAAATATGAAATCATGACACGCAACAAAGCATTAAGAAGGGATTGTTCCAAGTTTGTAAATATGAAAGAGAGGTAACAGAAAAGGAGAGAAGAAAAGATGAGCAAGTGACAGAAGTGAATGATACAAAATGTGTGGCAGAGAGAGAGAGAGAGAAAGATATAGGAAATTACAACACACATACAGTTTTATGTCGAGATGGGTGGGGGAGAAGCCGTGTTTAAGAAAGTAAACACAGTCAGTGCAGGAGATGAAAGAGAACAGGCAGGCATTTAATGAAACATCAATGGTTATTGCGTGATTGCGAAGATGAGCATCACACACATGTTCAGCAGCAGGCGGTAGGAAGCCAGGTGATACAAAATAGTGTTAGTATTGGGAGAGAGAAAAGTATACAAGAAGCATCTTAATCGATGATCATTTCTTTCATTGCATCCACTCTTGGTTTTCTGCAGCTAATGGTAGGGCTATAGTTTAAAGGTCCTGTTTAGCTTTGGAAACAGTGATTTAAAAAATGTTCAAGATATCACATTTGATGCATATGTGTAGGTCTGTTGCATCACAAAACATCCTACCATATAACATTTTTGCAAAAAAGCCTAAAATATAAGGAGATGTAAGTAATTTTCTCAATAAACCATAACTGTTGACGGTTTAGTCTGGAAACATTTTTATTATAACTATTGTTCACATTTTGTGTATTAACAATACTTAACATCGATTATACAGATTTTTACAGTGGTTGTTTCCATCCCTAACTCACATTTCAGATCTGTTTTAAAGCACTAATGCCAGGTTTTTGTTTCATCTGCAAATGGTAAATTATGCCTTTACATCAGACTCACCACAAAAACAAAAACAAAAACAAAACAAAAAATCAAAATTTTGCAATGGTTCTATTTTCTATAACATTCCCTGCAAACTAAATAGAAAACAATGGTACTAAATGTAGTAGCTTTTTGATACATCTATAAAGCCATTAAAGACACATTTATCGATAAAATGTAATGTTCTATCATCAACCTTTTTATTTTACGTAGCCCTGTTCCATGCACAGTGTATCTAATTGTCATCTTGCAAAGCAATGAACGATACCTACAGTATTTCTTCTTCTTTTTTCAGCTGAATTTCTAGTCATTGAGATTAATTGGTATTGTGCATGGTCTATGAATTGCACGTTCTTGACAATATTGATGGACCCAAAGTGTTCCACAATAGAAATATCAGATGAATTGGAATCTCATTGTGTAGGAGGTGTGCGTGTGTGTGGGGAGGGGGGGGGGGGGATTGCTTAATTCCACGCAATAAAGAGGACATTTTCATGCAAAATTAGAACGTTTTAAGCATGTGCTAAATTAAAGAGGGTTGGGAAAACGAGAGAAAGAAATCATTGCTAGCAGGCTTGTCAATTTTGATAACCATTCTGATTTCATCTGAAGGCTTGGCACTCGGCCTGATGGACAGATGGTAACATGATCATACGATAACTGACTTAATGAAGAGTGGTAGCGTCGACCTTGTTCACACCTAACTTTTCCCCAACATTGCCCAGACCCAGTGCTGGCTATTTCACTCTATCTCTCTCATGGTGATAGTGTCTCTACACAGAGGAAATGTAGAGGCATCTTTTGTTGCCATACAAGGAAGTTAGAGTGGCATATTGTAGGGGGAAACAAACAAATATATTGCATTTTTATGAAATCTGGTATGTACAGGCACAAGAAAATTCACAAGATTTCGCTCAAATGGCAATTGAGTTAAAATCCGTTGAGGACAGACTGATTTTGCTACAACAACGAGCATTTCCCACAGACACTTACCCGAGCATATTAGGGACTCATCCTCAATGGGTTAACATATTGACAGTTTGACTACTACTGAGCGATTTCACACAGCATCCCAAGGGGGGGGGGGGGGGGGTGGTCTTCCATTGCAGTTACATAATCATGATTCTCCTGGATTTTTATGCAGTTAATCCTTCATTTGCTTGACAACCACTAAAAAGATGAGTTGCCTTGAAGTTGCATGGTGGAATCAGATCTTCCTATTTCATGGGGGGGGGGGGGAGGATCATCACATTATCATGTGACAGCCTTGATGTCTCTTTAGCAGCATCATGGTAAAAAATAAGTGAGCTCTCCAAGATCGAACTACAGTACAAGTCTTTTCACATCAGCTGAACAAAAATCCAAGCTCCAGAGTTTGAACTAACAAACAGTAAAGGTCTTTTCACATCAGCCCAGTGAAAATCCAAGCTAAAAATTTCTTTGCTATCACAAATTAGTGCACTAATTCATTTCTTATTCACATCAGCCCAAAGAGAATTGGCCAGAATTTTTTTTGAGCTATTTTTATATAAACTGCATTTACGATATTGCCCGCGCGATCAATCTCGCAAATGTGCAGGCTGCAGCCGAGTGCAGGCCACACACGCTAAGCATGATGGGATGTACCCCGCTTATTCCCTCAAGAGAACACAAATTTTCAAACAGAGTGTTATTTTGCTATTTTATTATGTTTTTTCTGAATTTCCAAGTTAGACCTGAAAACATTTCTAGATCAGATCTTTCAAATTAACATGTGAATTGGAATTCACATTTAGTAGTGCACTATTTCCAGATTGGGATAATTTCCAAAATCAGAAATAGCGCGCTATTTTGAAACCGCAGGCTGATGTGAAAAGGCCTTGTGAGGAATTACCATTACTTACATCCTGTGAGCAAAAAATTACACTAAAAACAGCCATGGGACTTTAATAGACAATTCTTCCTAGGTGTCTACTGAATACCATTCCAGATGGGTAACCATCATTCATGACTTTTGGACGATTGTCACACTTTTGTTCAAATATTTACCAATCTGTCTTTCGGGGGGTTGATTTGGGTCCAACATTGCATTTATTCTATCTTTCCTCATGCAGTGTTGATAACAATTTGCAAACGTAACAGTTTGTAGCTAACCTTATTTGTTTTCTAAGCAAAATCATGTAACAGACCTGGGTATGATACGGTACTGGTATATCATGATAAATTTTCTCACGACTTCTGGCAGAGGTTTGTAACAACCTTGAGGGCAGTACATGCTCAGATCTGATGAATTTGATTATCACAAGACCATTGTGACAAGGTGACGAATATTCCAATCATTCTCAAAACTGGCAACTTTCTTTTTATTTGGGGGGGGGGGGGTTAAAATATTGTGTGACAGAGCATGGTAACATGTCAAATATTCAATGATTCTTTTGAATCATATACATGGCTGCAATTAGGAGATCGGGACTTTCAATTTACTGTATAAAGTTCGACGGCTGCTTCACAAATTGGAGGGGAAAACTTTACGAGTGTGGCTCAACAAGGCAAACAGGAAGCATCTTGAAACAGAATATACCAAGCATCCTGTTGTCATGTTATAATCTTTCGTGTTTTTGCAACATTTCTACAAAATACATCACTTTATTCCAACATCCCCTCCCCCTTCCATATCAACATTGGTGGGGGGGGGGGGGGCGGGTGGCGGCCAGAAAACATCCAATTATGTCAATAACAAATATGGTTGCACAACATCTCTCGACCAATCACTGGATTGCCGTTAACTGCATACGAATGGATACCAGCCTACTCTACGAAAGTAATCTGGGATTGATTTCATGTGGAAAATTGAGGATTTTTACATGAAAAACACTTCCTACAGAGTCACCTCTTCATCAAACCTTGATAATGAGCTCCTATCTTCGAGAGGCAAGCCATGTTTCATTTGCATGACATCACAAATAAATTTGTAAAAATTCTACCAAACAATGTGCTCTACTCTTCCTGGCTTCTTTATAGGACGATGTTCAACTTAATAGATAATCCAGAACATCACATTGATATGCTATGTATACTTTCTGTAACAGATTGGCATCTATATAGTTTTATATTTCTTCCCTTATCCCCTCCCCCTTCCCCTCCCCATAAGTGAGACAACATACCCACATTTTTTATCTCATCAAAACAAGTGATGATATGTTATAAAGAGTAAAAGTTTATACCCAAAAATCTTGTCAGAGAGAGAGAGAAAAACAGAACTATACGAAGAATACACAAAGTCTCAATATTTTGCTGTTTTTCATTGCATTACTTGCATTTTAGTGAGTTTGTATTCTGCAAACTCATAATATTCACAGAGGTGTCACTCCAAGCAGAAATATGACAGTGAGCTTGAAAGCGTGAAAGAAGCTTCCACGATAACTTCGTCGGGTGTGAACAATGCTGCGGGCTCTTCATCTCCCTTTCAATTGCAATTTATGAACCCTCCTCGGTTTGTAGAGCAAATATCGAGTACTTTATAAAACAAACACAATTAAAGAATGATAACACTCGGCGAAAAAATCAATGTCAATACCGGCAGGTTGATGGAATGTAAACAATTGCAAATATACGCACACAGACCCACTCTCTGTCTTCATTTCATATGCAATCACGCATCTCACTCACTGACGGCTTTTCCTTGGTTACAATACTGGACCTTTTTAACAGAGTGGGGCTAAAGAGAAAGCAAAGGTGGCGGGGGGGGGGGATGTGAGGGGAATTGAGGGGAGTTGGTTTTAGGAGAATGAGGGATAAAAGCAAAGGAGAGTGTTATTTGCTATACGTCTGTGTCGTTTTAAAAAAAAAAAGGTGGTGTTGATTCATTAAGTTAGTGGGGGACACTTTGAGAGAAAAGCGTGGGTACACAGTAAAGCGTATGTGGATACACAACACATCCTCTCCAGTTTGATTCGATATACAGTTGTATACCTCTCTAGTTTGATTTGATATATAGTACCTCTCTTTCGCAGACCTTTCGTGAGCCAAGACTAGAGGTATCACTCTCAGAAACTCATTCCCAACAAAATACTCAACTACAGAAACCGCCCCAATGTGTACACAAAGAATATTTTTCTTGCAGTCTTGTCAATCATGCGTAGACTTCGAGGAACAACAAGCGAATTCCAAAAATAGCGATGAGATTTCATCTCGCTTTTGAAATCATGCTGTTCATCGATGTCTCTTGCATTCTACGGATGGATAAAAATCATTCAGATCTTTCTTGTTTCCATGCTGGGTATATAGTCAACTCCCATTTTCAACTACACAGGCCTCTTGAAGCTCACAGTCAATGCGATGCTTCCCTGATTGCACAGCTGAAAATTTTATGATCAGGAACCAAAGAAACTGACACTTTGCATTGTGGGCAATGATTTTGAGTCCATGGTATAAAAACTCTAGTGTTTCTTAAACATTAAACCACTTTCTTTACGGGTAAGAGAAAGGCTGCTAAAGAGGACAGTGATGATTATTCAATTCCTTCTCACATCTTTATGGCCACCACTACAAGTTTGTTTTTTGGTAAATGTTAAAATGCATTAATGATTCTTCCATGGACCTGGGGGTTTAAGTTGGCAACTTCATTCATTGTTGAAGTAAGAAGAAAGACAGTCTTCATATGCAATGGAAGATGAAAGTAAATAGGCTGTATGCATAGCCTCAACTCCCTCATGCTTCTTAATATTAAAAGTAATGCAGATTTTCTCCCATAGTTCTTTCCCTCTATTTAAAAAGCAACGGCAACAAAACAACAAGTTATGCTTGGTCAGTTGATGGCTTGAAACATTCACAATCAGGTATGAAAGCCTGCTGGATTTTGACTTCAGTCATCATCACTCTCGCCTCTACTTTACTCTCCACATGATGTTCTGAGAGAAAAGGGGGAGAGGGAGGGAGCAAATAACTAAACAACATCAAGATAAGTAGGAACTAGACATAAAATAGAGAGGGGGGGGGGGGAGAGAAAAAGGAGAGGATATTTCTGCACTCTTTTGTGGTGTGCCGCCTTCCAGCATACCTGTGCCCACCTGAACAAAGCAGGGAGACCGTGCTGCGGATCAGGCAGGAATGGGGTGAGGAGAGAGCTGGGCTTTGCTGATAGCTCGGGGGCACACCTGACCTGTCGCCCTCCCCCAAACCAGCCAAAAGCTTACTACTGCAGTCCTCATGGACAGACAGAAAGCAAAGGGAGGAGGGGGAGGGGGACTAATCACCATAACTAAGAATGAAGCCCAGCTGGTTTGCTGAAATAATTTGTCTGCTGTGAAATGCTCTTTCTTTGTGCTTTTACTATTTCATACAGCTGGAGAAATCCTTCCTTTTCAGGAGAAAACATTGATGCAGAACATGAAATCCCCTCAAGAAGAGCTATGCCATGGGTGCGTGTCATTTCTGAACGTGGTTGAACGCAGACATCCTACTAGTTTGATAAGCGTATGTTGCGTGACGATTGCATTGCACGCTTACGATTTTCTCTGATTCAGATCATATCCGTCTGGTCTGGTTTGTTTTGGGTACAGCCCCCTCCGAACTATATACACATCATGCAGATCTTGCTCGGAGACAACAGTCCTCCAAAAGGTCATACAAAGTGTGTTGCCATGACAACATAATGGGGAAGCTTGGAGAGACAAAGGAGAAAGAAAAAAACTTTCTTCTATCGCCTCAGGTTGTGTATGATGAAAGGTAAAAGAAATAGAAACATTGAGAGAGAAAAAAAGGAGAAATTGAGGGAGCATCGGAGCGGGAAGATGTGGTTTGGTCGGGAGGGAGGAGACAAAAATTACGCCAAAAAAAAAGAAAAGAAAGACACTTTCATCTCAAGACGTACGTCCATTAGGACAGCAAAGCAGACGATACAAGGATAATATTCTAAGATGAGTGAATCGGACACATTTCTTGGGGGACATAGAAGATGCATTCATTTAGGTTGTTGCCTTGACAACCATCAAAAAGCACACATCACTGAAGAATGAGGTGAGAATACTTAAAAACTCATAATATGACGTCCAAAATGAGAGATATCTAGGAAAGAAATAGTTGCGAGGTGGAGAGTGGTATACGAATGTCATAGAAATAGATCAGTGAATCTGTAATTGACAATGTGACATAAAAAGTGAAGGAAGGAAACATACCATTTATATAAAATCTATATATATATACATCCTGACAGAAGAAACAGAGAGGGAAGAATAGAGAGAGAAAAAAAGAGAAAAACATCAAAAAGGAGGGGTCTTGAGGTAAGGAAGGACCCAAAACGTCGCTTGCAGCCCAAAACAACAAGACAGCTAATTTAACCAGGCCAGAACGGTGAGTGATTTGCGGGGAGGTTTCGAACTACTGACGACTTGCTCTCCTCTCTCCAATCAACCTCCCACCCCCCCCCCCTCCATCCCTCAGCCTCAAACCGAAAAATAAAAATAAAGCCGAAAATAAGATGTATCCTCACAGGATATGATGATAGCAGGTGGAACCTAAGTTCATCCCTTCTAACAGATACTTCACAAATCTGCGACCGCATGCTCCCGATTTTTTTTTTTAATGCAGAGTACCCCTGCAGTACTCTTCCTCGCCTGGTCTATCTGCCACTGTGCTTGCACGTAAGAACAAGGCTGAGTACAGATGCATGTGGAAGATTATGATTCGTTATTCGGTTGAAAGGTTTTGTAGAGTTTTTGAAACCTCTACCTAATTCTTTGCCAAGTTGCCTTCACATCTTAGACAAGTTTTTTTTTTTTAAATGACAACGTGCAGTGTATCACAAAGGAAAAGGTAAAATCTTAAAATTTATCTCTTTTAGATCAATGTTCTCATCAGAGAAATATCTTTCATGACATAAAAAAGATAACAAATCTGAACAGCAATACACTGTCCCACAACCCATGCACATGCAGGTAAAGGTTTTTCGTCTCCATTAAGTAGAGGGTTTTGTTAAAGGACAAGTTCACCTTCATAAACATAAGGATTGAGCGATTGTAGCAATATTAGTAGAACACATCATTGAAAGTTTGAGGAAAATCGGACAATCCGTTCAAAAGTTATGAATTTTTGAAGGTTTTGTGCAGTAACCGCTGGATGAGAAGACTACTGCAGTGTATGAATAACTCAGATGTCACATGCGTACAACAATATAAGGAAAATATAAAGAGAATTTCACAAAATTTCATCTTTTGAAAAAAAGTACACATTCCCTTGACTCGTTACCGACATATGTTATGGGTAATATTATTCCCCCTGCCTTTAGAAAGAGACAAGTCAAGTGGTCTTTTATTATGCCAAAAAAGTGAAAATATGTTGAATTTTCTTTACATTTTCTTTATACTGTTGTACGCATATGACTCACAAGCTGCAGTAGTCTCCTCATCCAGCAGTTCCAACACAAAAATTTAAAAAATTGATAACTTTTGCATCGATTGTCCAATTTTCCTCAAACTTTCACTGATGTGTTCTACTTATATTGCTGCATTTTCTCAATCCTTATGTTTATGAAGGTGAACCTGTCCTTTAACATTTAGCTATTATAAAATAGCATGGGCATAAGTACTCAAGCAGGACACGTACGCCCATGCTTTTTTATCATGGCTACTACTAAAACACTGATCAATTCAGTGCTTGTTTACGTCGATGTAGGGCATTTTGTCAAGCAGTTGTATAAAAACCTCTCGACAGAAGTATTTCATGAATTTGAATTTAGCTATTTCATTATACGCCAGACACATTTGTAATTACTGCCATATCAGCGTAGCTAATCATCATTCGATTATCTTATCTTCAAATGTTCTTTGTTTTTTGAAACAGTTTTGAAAGTTTTAAATGCCCTGTTTTTTACTCACTTCATATGTCTATCTGTGCTGCATTTATGTGGCAACAAAAGAGGTATGATACCACTTTGTCATAAATATCCACATTGTGCACTGTTTGGGTCTAGTTGAAAACCATTAGGTCATAAATGAGCTGCAAAGAGCAACCCATGAACTGGAGACATTTTGTGATGAGAGATAAAGATAGAGAGAGAAAAAAAAGAGAGAGAGAAAGACATGAAAATCTTATCTCTCAATGATTTAAAATTTCACTGTTAGTGACTAAGACTGGGAAATCTACAATGCCAAAGAAACAGAAAAGAGACAGAAAGAATGAACCATAAACAGTTCACAGAACTGGGTAAATATTGGCAGATTCTTTCCTGCAATCAGAAATCCGTGCTCCCGTATATCGCTGGAACTGTGCCATTGAGCGAGTGTATTCCTGTTTGTCCTCTCACTCAGACAATGATGCTGTATCCACGACTCTACCCTGCATTGTCTTTGAACACTAGAGGTCTCCCTTCATGAACAAAAACACCAGCATTCATTATGCATGCTATTCAGGGCAGGAAATTGCTCACAGACACAGGCGAGCAAATGGTTCTCTATGGATCTGAATTTAATTATCATCTTTTTTTTTTTGCCTTCTTAAATTTCCATGTAGTAGTCAAAAGTGGTAGTCGTAGTAGTACTAGTAGGAGGAGGAGTAGTACAGGCAGTAATATACTGAAAATTAAACTACATCTCTGACAAGAAATGGGAAAATGTGCCCCTTAAAGTGAAAAACTCTCCTGATATACCTCTCAAAAGATGGAAAACTCATGCTGCAGAATGTATACCGTTCACCTGCAAAAATTGGTCCATTGTAGATTGCCAGGCCACTGGAAAGAATGAAGGGGATTCATGGAAACTTCATAAAGATACAGTATCTGTACAGAGCTCATTTTTCACTATTTGATTTGTGAGTCCATCAATACTTTACATTCGGCATATGTGACACCAAAATTAATGTGTAGATAAAACAGAACAGAAGCAGAAAAAATTATGATAAAATGGCATCTCTCTCCTAAGAGCTAAATCAAACAGAATATGGACCTTTAATCAGTTGGGTACCACAAGGTATTGTAAAAACCATAGACTGCAAAGCTTTAATGCCCTTCTGGCTCTGCACAAATTTATTTATCATTGTATTGCACACACAGGCCAATTTAACCTGTTCCTTGTGGGAATCTAGTATACCAGGTTTCCAAAATGTAGACAAGAGTGTCTCCATGCATGGCCTAAATTCATGTTCATTATGTGTTATGCTGACTGAAAAATGGCTTTGATCAAAAGATTAGAGTTTCTTCTATCAATATCTGTTCTTTTTCTGTATCAAAGCTGTGTGTATTATTGTCTAATCTACTGATACCTACTGATATTAAGAATGTGCATCTTCATCAGCTCGAAAACAGCCCGCTTGGAAATTAGCCCGAAGTTGATGCATGCCTACTTTGCCATCATTACTTGGCTCGCACAGCCACAGAACTCTAGGAAGAGTTCTGTGGGCTCAGCATGCAGTTTGAATGATGGGACTGAGAAAATTTGGGGCTGATCGAGATGCAAACTTGTAGCACGCTAATTTGCAAACTAGACCACGATTCTGAGGGAAATTTTCCTGATCAAATAGCGCCCTATTTGCGTCTTCCTTGCACAAATACATGTAGCGGGTTAATTTGACATTGGGCAAATTTCCAAGCCACAAAATAGCGCACTATTTCGAAAATTTCGGTCTGATGAAGACAGGCCTATTGAGAGAGGAAGAAAGCTGATAAGATCTTGAGTCTTAAATGTCATCTACACGTAATTACAAGAAAGTCTTTATTCACCAGTTGCAGAGCAAGTTCGCAAGTCTCTTACACCCTAGGGATTTCCTACACCTGATGACGATGTGACAAAACTCCCTTTTTCTTCGGTAGAGGCTCAAGTTATAATCAGTCCTTCTGATATGGGGACAAATTTCAATCATGTCAGGTTCTCAACAAACTTAGGCTGATTATAAGGTAGCACTGAAGCCTTGAAATACATTGTAAGAGAGAGAGAAAGAAAGGCCCCTCTGGTACAGCACATGGCTACATTCATGCACCATGAATAAAAGAGAATTTAATAACCCTAATCACACTAATTGCATTTCTAAAACATTAATCCATTCATATCTCAGGAGCACTCCTAATAACACATCTGTTCCATACAAGAATGTCACCAGATGAACAGTCACCAGTGCCCTTGCCTTTAAGACGGGAACACTTACGTTTGTAAAAGGTATAATGTTTTCCACGTGAATTCTTTGCTAATGCACAATTTTTGTCCCCTTTTTTTCCGCATCTTTTATTGTTTCTCATAGAAAATGCCGCAGGGCTAACAAGCAGCGGCTGATGCCAAGCGCTCCACGAGGCATCGGCTTCGCTCTTCATTCTCCCACCAGAGGATGCTGTCGCCATAACACCCATCATCCCCCCAAACCATCGGAGGAGCGTCTCCCCAAGAACATCTGCCCAGCCTGCTTAGGAGGATCGCCTCCTAGCGCTGGGGCGTCTTGCTGCAGAATGGCAGTGGAGATATATATGGCTCTGCCAGCTAGCTAGCTAGCTTCAGCCCCTCGCCGCCGCCACCGCCGCCGCCTTCTTGCGGCCCTCGAGAGGAAAAAAACAGTCCGGCTTTGCGAGGAGCGCCCCCCTCTCTATCGCGCGAGAGCATCTCTCTGATGCTCGACCGGTGAGTGACAACCACTTTCAGCACGGGCTTTGAGTAAACCCCTACTCAAACAGATGCAGGACAATTAAAAGAGAGCACCACTCGGACACGTTACAGAGCGCCTCGCTGAAACACGGGAGACGGAGTGCCCAGCTAAGTGATTGGTGGGCCAGGTTTGGTGGGGACGTGATGACCGAAATCGTGATGGGGGAAGGAGTGCCGGGGAGCAGCAAAGTTTGTCATGTGCTCGCATCTTTACCATTTTTATGTCAGGGACTTTGGACAGCGTGTACAAGCTATGGGGCTCTCTGTGCCATTCGACACTCAAAGCACACAAACAGTTAAAGCATGCAGTCACATATCTTACAAAGGGAAAGTTACACGTAATTATCTTGTTTAGAGATGTACAAGAAAATCCTAAATCTGAGAATTACGCACATGATCTATGCAGTTTTCCTGAGTGGACAAGATATGAATATTTTAATATGAAACATCAGAAATATGAATAACCAAATCAGAAATTAAATCCTGAAATAAAACAACAGAACTTGAAATCACTTCCTTAATTCTTCAGAATGTGTACTTCAGTCATCTAATATTTTTCATTTGAAACAAGCTAATATGCTACTCCCCCCCCTTTCCTTCATTCACACTGTATCTAGGCATCCAACACAAAACCAATTCCTGACAAGGTCACTTCTTTTTCGTATAGTGATTATGATAACAGCAGAAGTAGCAAGCAGTAGCAGTAGGAGTAGCTATGGTAGTAGTACTAGCAGTAGTAGTAGTAGTAGTAGTAGTAGTAGTAGTAGTACAAGCTGTAAATGTCGTCATCATTATTGTCGTAGTAGTACATGTAGTAGTTGTTGTAGTACTGTTTTGTTGTACGGGTAGCTGTTGTTGTACCTATAGCAGCACCAAATTAACGAAGAAAATGCTGCCGATGCTGATATAGGCAAGGGGATTAAGGCGACATAAAAAAAAGAAAGAGGAAGAGATGAAGAAGAAGTTGAAAAAGTAGAAGAAGAAGAAGTTAAAGGAGGAGGAGGAGGAGGAGATCAAGATTGAAGAAGAAGAAGAAGGAGGAGACAAAGATGACAAAAATAGGGAGAAGAAGATGAAGAAGAAGAAGAAACATGAATGACATTCACCACCCTGAAGGTTTGTGGAAGTGCGAGTAAATGCGTGCGGGGGATTCGCAGATCAAGGAAGGGGGAACTGAGGGTGGTCTGTTTAGGGGTTTGTAGAGATAGGATGTTGGACGGGTAGTGCAGTAACGGGGCTCTCTCTCTCCCTTCATATTAACACCAGCCTACTCCATCGGGTTTGAGAGTGCATGTTCAAGTTATGAAATTACATCTGAAACCCGATAGCGAGATATGATTAGATTAGACCTTCCGCCCCCCTCTGCATTGTCAAGGGGGGAAAAAAGGAGGGTGTGCATGAGGGGGAATGATGGAATGAATTGGACCCAAAGCGAGGAAGCAGCCGGGCTTCAAAAAGAACCCCCCTTCCCCTTTGAAAGCCCACGAAAGAGATGGCAATCGGTATTATACTTGGCGTACGTGGGAGGTTGTGACCATGTACGTGTACAATCCTGTATCAGGAAGGGTTTCCAAAGTTCGACAAAATTGCATGTGCACGCATGATAACTGGCAACAGAACATGTCATGCGACATTACAATTTCCTATTTTGATTTCATACCGACGGTAACATAGATAAAAGAGGTAAATGTTCTGTAATAATGTATGCTACAAAGTGATGACAGCATAAGACTGCCTTGAACGAAATGTCATTTGCAGAAAAAAACAAACAAAAGAGCGTTAACTTGCTTGTCGTTTGTCCAATTTCGCTCAGAATTTCGCTCAGAATTTCACCGAACTACTACTGTCCACAAGATTGGTGCTTTCATTCCAAACAACTGTCTCTTTTGGGGTTAAAAATTCTTCCCTCCAAAGGAATCAAAGAAAGAAAGAACGAAAGAAAGAAAGAAAGAATATGGAGGAATGGCAAATCAGCTCCAAGGATGGATGGGCCAGAAAGAAAACAATTAAACAAGGGCAAGCGGGGAAGGGAGAGTGGTCCCGCTGGTTTTGTCTCGTCAAGAATGCAGAATTCTCTCTCCACTCCCTACTCCATCTTGACATCCTGGGGCAAAACTTAACACCTGGAAAATTGGGGGGGGGGGGGGGGGGGGGGAGGAGAATGGCCTGAAATATGTAAGCCCCTCTTAGGTTCACAAGAAATACATATATAAAAATAAAAATCTAACAGTTTTATGCCAGAAGAACTAAAAAGAACAAACTCTGTCGTGAAATAGATTTGTATTCTTTTAGCTCATATCAATCTTAAGAACAGCCACTCGCCTCCAAGTAATGTCTTCAACAGTTCACAGTTTTCTTGTAGCATTAAAAGAAGGATTCAAGCAATTTGGGGCTCATCTCCATCAAGTTATCTCTTGGGAAACCTCTAAATAAAAAAAAAAACATTCCACCCCAAGCAGCCTATTCTTGGGAAAGATATGATATTCTTAAACTGTAGGCCTTATATATTGTTATAAGGTTGAGGTATCATCAAGCGATCCTCATGGAAGAGAGTTTACTTTGTCTTTGAGGATATCAAATTGCCAGCTAACATGGACTGAATGTTTTGGGCTTCAATGAACGGGCGTAGGTACATTCAAACTCTACTCTAAACTCTACCAAAAGCAAATGTGTCTATGGGAATTGCAAGTCATTGATGTAGGGCCGTATCTCTAACTACAAAAAAAAAAATAGAAATGAATTCCTCAAAGAATAGGAACTAGATTTGGTGATCAGCAACCCTTCCGAATAAAGAGACCCATTTTCTCAATAATTAACATCAATAATAAATTCATGAGTGCAGAGCAATTAAAGGGCCCTTGGCATAGATTGATATTAATGGGACTATGGAGATCATGATCAACTTATATACTTTCAGAGTTCATGAAACAATACTTAAAAACGGAAACTTGCTTGTCATTTAAAATCAGGAAAAACTGAGAAAATTCTACACCCCTAGAATGTGGCACCAGACACTGACATTGCCCAACATTTTTTTCTATCTTCAACCAAATCTATCAGCTTCAAAATCGTGTGACTTTCCCCTTGAAAAATTGACACACTTCTTTTTTCTTTTTTAGGTGTGTCTGAGTGCTGTTTTGTCTGAAGCTCTTGCCTTTTTCTATATCTCACTTTTTTTTTTCTCTCACACCAGTAGGAAAGCTCCACAAAAATGGGTACTCCCAAGACAGTGGGGGCCCATCCCTCACCACGTCGTTATATCAGCTTTTGTTTTCGTCTGCTTGGTGTTTCAAGCCTGCCCTCTCGGCCGACCGACAACACGGGGGCCGTGTGATCTTAACCCCAGTTTCTGTTTTGACGAGTCCAGGGGCTGGAGAGGGTGCCAAGCATGCGGAATGGGGGGAGTTCTGGTGGGACAGCCTCGTCTCTACACATAGTCCCACATGGTGAGAAACTCCCCGCTAAAGCCAGATACATTCACATTCCTTGCTGGAAAAAAAAAAGTGTGTTTCATGAAAACAGGAGGGAACACAACACATGAAATATTTCTCCTTTTTGAATTTGAAGTGAAAAAAACAGTGACAGGTAGATACATTCACCAACTTTTTGACATGGAAGAAGAGTATCATATAGCTCCCTCGTCCATTCAAACATGTTTCAACATAACACCTACCTCCCAAAAGATACCAACAAACTTGCTAGAGCGTCACTTTCAAGTGTCGATAAGACTGTCACTAAGTATGGCTTTTGAAAAAGTTAAAGTTCTTATCCATAACCTTTGTATAGTCGTTGATTTACAATGAAGTCCAGGGAAAGCAGTGTACATATTTTGCTGCCATATTTTTGCAACTAGACGACGTTTAGATAAGTGGTGCAAGTTATGAGATTTTCAAACTTTGAGAGATATTCAAGCATTGCATAACTTTCCAAGCATTGCACACAATGTAACTTTCCGAGATATTTCTGATCAGCTTTGATATAGGATACTTGATGACTGCTTGATGCTAAAATTGCTCTTGATATCAACTGATGCATATAGAGTCTACATCTCTGCCCATTATTACTGTTGAAAGTGTGTGCATTTGCAGCCCCAGTCCCTCATTAAAACATCTGTCTTTAAAGCTATTGTATTAGCTTTAGGCATCCCTCTTTTCACACACTGAAAATTGGAAAAGACAACGAAAGTATGAATACAAATAAAAATTTATGAGGAATGCAATCTCCACTTTGGTAATGTGGACAAATGTAAATGTGCAAGTCTGTATCACTTTTTACCACTTTGAGCAAGAAATAACTTGTTGAACTTTGGCTGAGGCCTAACCTGGCCGAGCCAAAGATTACATGGGACCAACGTTACATTCCCCTACCCCCATCCCTTCAATAACCCCCCCTTCCCCAACATATGGAGACCAAACTTATTTTAAGAATTAATTCACAAAACATGAGCCTTGTATATCATGTCTCTCAAGTTGCCACTGGCAGTGTCCTTCTCTTACAAGCACACCCACCAAAAAAACATTAAAAAAATCATTCCCCCACGCTCCTCACCAGATTTTCCTTGCCTTCCATATAAATATAAAAATATATAAACGCAAGAGGACCCCTATCCCCTTGGTTGCCAGCATGCTTGGTCCCTTGTAAATCTATCTGCCTCCACTCTTGTTGGTTTGTCGGCCATCCATGTTTTCTCACACTCCTGCCCTCAAACTACAACAACGTGATACGCAAGATTCGGTGTCCGCACGCCACGCTCACCCCCAAAGTTCTCTTTTGCGCATTAGGGAAATTGCAGACGGCCATCTTCGCTGCGTACACATCCTCGAAACCCGGCTGCGTCGTCGTCGCCGCCGCTCGCCCTGCTCTCATTAAGCCAAAACGCGAGAATTTTCATATTCCATATACTTCCGCCGTTGATGCGCACGGTAGGAAGTTCTTGAATGGCGAGGGAAAAGAGAAACCGCAGTGACAATATACCTTGACAGGAAACCGTTACAAAAATAGGTTTTTCCACAAACATACGGCATCACTTTTGCGTCTTTCCTCTCTCTCCTAGTTTTTCGATTTTTCATTAGGGAAAAATGCCATCACCTTAAGCGTTCTGAAGACGGAATAAGAAGGGGTACCAAAAAAAAAAAAACGGAAAAAGAAGATGAGAATGAAGAGAATAGATGATGGGTTACCATCAATGCGCCAGAGATACTCTCCACTGTCTCTCTTCGGGCTGCGGGAGTGATTAGGTGTCGCTTAATATCGCGGCTGACACGGCCATTTTTCCTGCTCAGTTACGAGGCACCATCGAATGCTTCCTGGCTGTGTCACCGCTCATTTCCACCTCTCCCGTTAAGTGTTCACCCTTTTGTCAACCCCACCCCCCCCCCCCTTCCCATCTCTCTCCCTTTCTTTCTCTCTCTTTTCAAACTAGTCCTCTTTAAAACAACAGGTTCCTTTTCTTTCTCTGTTCCTCATTTTCTCCTCTCTTCCACTTCTGGTACAAATTGTTTCAATATTTAAGCTTCCAATTCCCAGAGCATTGCGGTAAGACAGAATTTGGTCCCAAGACATATATGTGTATTATATATCCCACCATGCCTTGGTTTTCTCTATCAATTTCTCTGCTTTCATGCACTTTCCTGTTCTTTTTTATATTTCTTTTCTCTCTTCAACAGAACAGATCATGTTTCTCTCTTTCTATCTCCTCCTTAATAGATCTTGTATGTCTGTCTAGCCCTACGTTTGGAAAGGGAGACAATCGTTAATCACAGCTATAACTCTTTGTGTACCATGGTGCAAGTTCATCCTGTGTGACACATTATTCAGAAACCACAATGCATACATTTTTTTTTTGTATAAAAGTATGTTTTGAAAACATTCTGTTTGTCAAAGCCATGTAACTTTTTAGAGAAGTATTTATGCACTAAGTGGAAAACAGCAAAGTTGTAAATTAAGAGAAAATTGTAAGCTTTGCTGTGCTGTGATGTAAAGTTTATGACAAAGCTATAGCTATATGGCACTTTCAATGTGCTCTGGCATATTCTTATTGTGATTTGTTTATCATTTTGTGCCTTTGAATAAAGCATGTGTAGTTGTCGACATAGTTTGGTGGGTAAACGTGGCACATAAAGAGTTAAACAAATGTTTGTCTTTTGCAGCTAGTAAAACAGGTGAACTAAGTTAGAAAATCTTTTCATATCGACAACCTCAATTTGTTCATTGATAAATACGTCTACTGTTAACGACAACACCAAAATGCTTGGCTATATTCAAAGATTTTTTTTTTTAAATAGCTATGTTATCAACCCAATTTTTGAATATAGATATTCCAGCGCTGTCATCTGTGATTGCTGCTCATCCTTCACTATCTCAGGAAAATAGTTTCAAATGCACACAAGCACACATTTCGGAGTATTCCTGAACTTCGTTCTCTCTGTCTTTCTTCAAAAATACTTGACAAAATTTGTCTTTTGAAGTAAGGATAAGAAGGTCCATAATATATATCTCATACTCATGTGACTCAGAACAAATGATGGGGGGGGGGGGGCAATTCCATTATCGTTCCGCATGACTGCCCCTCAAAATATGCACCAGGGTGCAAAGAGTTTGAGTGAACTTTGGAAACCAACAAAAAAGACTCTCCTTTTTTTTTTATTGCTAAAGTTGCCGTAAGACTAAAAGTTCAGACTGGTTGATATGAAAAAAAAGAGAGATATGCCTGGTTTTGGAGAACCAAGCAGAAAGAAAGACTTTAGAAAAGGGGGGTAGATCATAAACTAGGTGTCAGAGAGAAGGAAATTAGCACAATTTCTGGCAATGTTCTGCATGACTTGCAGGCAGGAATAGCGGCGGGTCAGGTGGGGGCAGCCGCTTCTTCGTTGGCTTTGCAAGGAGCGAGCGGCTCCTTCCTCGCCATGTCGAACTCAATTGGAGATGTCGCTGGGTTTTTTTGCCCCGGCGCGCACCGACCCTCGACTGCCCCGCCGCGGGTGCCAGGATGTGCGCCGGTCACGGGGCAGTGAGATCTCGCGGGCGACATGAGGTTTGGATCATGACGCTGTCCCGCCGCGAAGATGTGATTTTTATTGCCAATGTCACTGGCTTTTCCCCCCATTCCCCCTCCCTCCCCCCCTTTTAAACAGTTTTGGAGGTCATCTTCTCATTGGCCATACACTGACACCACAGACTGGGTGCGAAAAAAAAAAAATTAAAAGGATGAGGGTACCGAAGTGATGATAGTGTCGCTGCAGCAAGTGTAAAAGGCTCTCAGAAGTGTGTCTAGAAATGAAGACTTTACTGTAAAACACATACCGGTACTTTGTAATTATAGCTTTCTGAACCAGTGACCTTCCTGATCTGTTTACACCATGTGACAAAATTGAAAACAAAACAAAACAAAAAAGATCAAAGAAGAAGAAGTAGAGGAAGAACCAAAGACAGGACGACCTGTCTATAACACCCAGGGATTTGTCACAAAAGGGTAAGAAAACTTCAGTGTAAGAGAACTTCAGTGTGTCTGCAAAAGAAAATATAAACTTGATACCCTCTTATAGAACTGGGAAGTCTTTTTACAAGGCCAATTTTTAAATTATCTTGAACTGACAGAATGCTCCCAAGCAAAAGAAAATAAAATCAGAGTGATCTTTAACTCACAGAATGCTCCAAGCAAAGGAAAATAAATTTAAAAGAGAAAAATTTTGGAAGACATTGCCATCTGAAATCCTTCAGTTTTCTTTCAGAATGCTCAAGACTTCATCCAAATGTTGGAGAACTGAAAATATTTTGTTGCTTTCTGCAAATGTCCCAATTTATCCATTTCCTGAATGCTGTTTCCATATTTTCACCCACATAAATCATAGTACATGTATGTGTTGATGTACCCTTCAGCGCTCCCCTCCTTCACTGCTCTGCAAATATGGACTAATGAATGCAGTCAAATTCGCATCCAGCACGAAAATGTTCCATGATGCTGACACGAAATTAACATCTAACGATCAGGGGACAGCGTTTTTAAGGGATTTCTCTGCACAAAAACATTGCTCTCTTGGAGTCGATTTTGACCGATCTATATGCAGTCGGCTGTCTTGCCAAATTGGATATTGATCGCGAAAAGAAAGGGCAATTTGTCGGGGGGGGGGGGGTTGGGTGGGGGAGTAGGGTCTAATTTGTCGCAGATATTCCCAATCTGGTACACACTCAATAGCTGAATGCATTTACACGGACTGTGCAAAGCTAAGGCTTGCCTCTGCACCATAGATCAGTAGGAGTGCCCTGAAAAACAAAGAGCTACCTATAATCTTTTCTGCTAAATTCCTCTGAAGGCATGACTCCAGAATCTCAAAAATATGATCTTTCTAGATGAACAACACATTCACTTTAAAAATTCAACTTTTCATCATTTATTCTTTAAGATGGACTCATTTCTGGCACAGAATTTAGGCTTCCAAACAAATTTCAGGGAATTGAACAATTAATAAAAACACAAAGCTCTTTTGATTATGGAAGTAGAAACGCCTCTATGAAATGCCCAAAAATAGTGTGATGGCAAAAGCGTTTGAGCCAGAAACGAGTCTCTGTGGAGATGATATTATGCAAAGTCGTTTTGAAACACGTTTATAGCTCGGACCTGCCCACGCCACCAACTTCCGACTGCACATCTCCGCTCCTTGGGTCAAACTGCACAATGGAGCTGCGCAGTGACAAGGCCGCCCTCTCTACTCACGATAGAGATGATAAACGCAGCAACTCGAGAAACACGATCTCTGGATCTGTGCACCGTTTCGTGAAAGTTGTCAGCCCAGACATGTTGTCAGTCTCTGACAATTTCAGTCAAATCCTTGGTTTTGATTGGCTGAGAAGCTCCGATCTCTGACAGTTACTATGGTGATTGTCAGAGACTGACAACTTGTCAGGGCTGACAACTTTCATGAAATGGTGCCCAGAAAGGCCTTTGCAAATATGTTTTAGATATAGTGGGTATTGAAACGTGTTTCAAACATGGGAAAGATGATAAATACAGCCATAGTACTGGCCCCCACAGACATACACTGATTAGTGTGGATATGTAGCTATAGAGGGGGACATATTATGAAGAGCCTTATGAGTAAGCAGCAAGATCTTGTACTCCTACTCGGCATTGGACAGACAGTCAATGAAGCTCAAAGTTTCCGAAGAGTAATCAGGGAGATGTGTAATAATGTAACAAATGTAATAATTATGAGCACAAAAGGTAACAGCAATGGCTATTAAAGCCAGGGAGGTTTTTTTTTCAATATTCTTTTGTCGGGACACAAAGAAATGGGTAGTTTTACAGGGAGCCTCTCGCAAACTCTTAAGAAAACATGGCAGGTCTGCATTTACTTCGTAAAACAGTTTAACTATGCTCAATCGAGGGGCGGGGGGGGGGGGTGGGGGGGGAGTGGAGAGGGAGTTAATAGATTTCTTCACCTGTTTCATACCTATTCATTTCCCATCAAAGGTATCGAACATCATTTGACCTCTTGACCGGCGCTGGCCGCTCCTTCCCCTTCAAGTGGCGAGCTAGACTGCAGCGGGCTCGCAATCGTTACGTCGAAAACGGGTCGGCTAATAACTATAGTGGTCTTTCTGGCAGACAAACAATAAGCTTGCCCCAAACACACAAGGTGGCACAGAAATGTCATTCCTGAATCCCCCCCCCCCACAAAAAAAAACAACAACAACAATGTCTTCAACTGTTGAGAGAGAGGCAGAATA